>NC_085869.1:53342383-53359883 GCF_034702125.1 Engraulis encrasicolus
GAGGCGGTCAGTCAGCAGATGGCCGCCACAGAAGGGACTGCAGACACACAGCGGCGACCCTCACCCTGGGCGTCCTTCACTCTTACGGCCAGGATTAATTAAATCAAAACTTGAAAGATGACTTTTTTTAGACCGTCACAGGGTTCACTTTGGCAAGGTGTTAATCAGTCTGAAGATTTTGGCTGAAGATTTTTTTTTTTTGCAGTTCGATTTATTATTTCTTTATTTCCGCAAGCTCACATTGGCGCGATGTGGCTTCAGTCTACTGACTTTTTTTCGTGAAATGAAAGCCATTTTGTGTGCGAGATGAAAGCTGTTTTGCTCAATAGTGATTTGCTCAAGGGGAATAAAGATTGTTTTTTTTAACAATACAATACACAGGTGCGCAATTAGATCAAAAAAGGTAATCCTGTATGATTTATTACCCCTTAAACACATTGTTTTCATCAGCAAATTGAAGAAAAAAAAATGCATCTAATCTCTCTCTCTCTCTCTTTTTGCTCTCTTGAGAAAGCGTGGCATTTTTTCCTCTCCAAGCATCCAGGTTTTAATTAGCCTCAGGTGAGCGCTTATGTTCTAATTACGTCTGAAACTGATCAGAACCAAAGGGGGTTAATCTCACGTCACCTGGGAGAGGAGAGGGTGAGTAGTCTAGTGAGAGATTCTTTAAGTATATAGAGATATGCCAACATAATAGGTTTCTATGGGCACCTAACATGACCAGGTTCCGGTCTGCCTAAAGGGGCGTGTCATAATGCTCCTACAATGAATAGAACAGTCCTTAGGTCTGCCTAGGTCTGCCTAAGGGGGGGCCATAATAGAACCAGGAAACAATGGGCCAATGGAACCTCTCTCTCTCTACTCTCTCTGGTCTAGTGAGAGAAACTGGGTTTTGGGGGGGATACAAAACTGGAGTTGGGGGGCTGGTTTGGACAAAGGAGTAGTGTCACTGATACGACAGTGTATGGTCTCATGTGAATTCATGACAGCCTTTTAAAGATGAGTGTGAAAGGGATGAGATTTTGAGCAGAAGAGCACATGTGGGTGAGGAGGAATTGTGTTTTCGTACCTAAGAGGATGATGATGGGGGAAACTGTTTTGAACAAAAGAGTACACCTGGATACTGTGATGTCATACTCATGATGGCTTGGCTTAGGCCAGGAGGAAAGGATGGAAGATTGGGAAACTGTGTGTGTGCGTGCGTGTGTGCGTGTGTGTGTGCGTGCGTGAGAGCGTACGTGCATGCCTGCGTGTGTGCCTGCGTGCCTGCGTGCATGCGTGTGTGTGCATGCGCATGCGTGCCTGAGTGCATGCGTGCGTGTGTGAGCATGCGTGTGTGCGTGCGTGCATGCGTGCGTGTGTGTGCGTGTGTCCGTGCGTGCATGTCTTTATACGTGAACAGATTAAAACATATGCACATTTTTACATATCTGCATATGTCTACTTACGTGCATCTGTGTAGAACAGTTCATTCTGGCCTCTAATGGTATTGTTATTGCTGTTTGGAGACCAAAGGGCCAGAGCAGAAGAGTATCCGTGGGCTGACTACTTAGTGTAATATTTCTGAACATTAATCAGTAGACCAGAGGGTTTCACTAACTTCAAATGGGTAATACAGCACCATATGTCTGCTAACACTTTTTGGGTACCATATGCCTGTTTGTGTGTGCCTTTACTAAGGTTTTGCCAATAGGTTTTGAGTGTCATGTGTCTGTTTGTGTGTAACTTTGTACTATTATTTTGCTATCACATTTGGGGTACCGTGTGTGCTTGTCTGTGTCTTCACTAGGGTTTTGCTAACACTTTTTCAGTACAACGCGTCATTTTGTGTGGGACTTAACTACCATGTGTGTGTTTGTGAGTGTCTTTACTAGGGTTTTGCTAACACTTTGACTACCATATGTGTGTTTCTGTGTGTGTGTCTGCAGGCCAGCGGGTGAACGACGGGCTGTGGCACTCGGTCAGCCTCAGCACCAGGGGCATGCAGATCACCATGACACTGGACAACGAGCCCTCCTCCACCATCCAGCTCCAGGACCAGCTGCAGTCTGGAGACTTCTTCTACTTCGGAGGTGAGGAACAAGGATGGATTGTTACCAGGCGAATACACCGGCCGCGACGAGATTCAAGCAACAGAGAATCGCTTCTGTGCAGCAAGAGCGATACGAGCGGTTGAAGCAATAGAGTATGTCCGTAAAAAGCAAAATGCAAGCATTCCAACATTCCCATTGGCTGTGGCGGCTGTCGCCGAACCGCGTCATAGCTAATTTGCATAATATTCCCAGAAGTTCAACTGCAAATTGTCGCTCTCGTCGCGAGAATCGCCTCGAGTCGCCCGAAACGCTTTTGTCACACGACTCAATACAAAGTCAATTACTTCCGTCGCTCGCCTCGCTCTGGTCTCGGTCGGTGTTACTCGGGCCTACCGGGTCCACAGGCACGGGGCCAAGAGTCAAGGCAGCCATGAAGCCCACACCTTTGTATTTCCATTCTCATGTTGGGAAAACTGCATTTTCGAAATGTTCTCATCCCCCTGGACGCCGAACAATATAAGATCTCTAACATCTGGTCTCAAATCCCTATTTTTTTTCTAAACAAGCAACACCCATGGAGCAGGGCCATTGATTGTATATTAGATCTATTTATTCTCAATGAGCAGGGCCTTTCTTGTTGTCTGGCCCAGGGTCCCATGGAGTCATGATTCGTAAGGAACACTGACCATATTACTGCACTGTGAATCCAACATGTATGTTACTGCACTTGGAATGTATGTCTGTTACATGTTGATGACATGTATATGACTATAATGATAAATCTATTACCATACTTTGGAAGTGAGAAATTCTGGGAGAAACCTACTTTTGAGGAGTCTCCTTCTACTTTTAAGTTGAGGAGCACTGAGAAATATATGACTGTACCGAGAAATGTAGTGTATTTCTGTAGTGAGAAATGTAACATAGTACTGCTATACATTTAACTTTAGAGGTGAGGAGGTGAAGAGTACTGAGGTGGAGGTGACGTATTTCTTTGGAGGTAAGGAGTATTACTGTACCTAATTACTTTGGAGGAGAAGAACAGTGAAGACCTTTTGTGGAGGCACTGCAGGGGCAAGAGTACAGAGGCACCTTCTACGCTGTGGGTGAGGAGCCAGAGGAGAGAGTATTGTCACAACTTCTTAATTGAGAGACTTAAAGTTTGAGGATGAAGGACAGGGGACACTGCCGTAGGGACAGAGGACACACTGTGTGCAGCGCATCGCCACATTAGACAGCTGAAAAAATGTGTGAAAACGAAAAAAAGTGTATACTTCAGAAATGCCACCCTGCAGAATCTCTCTTGACAGAGGCCACCAATTCACCCACGCCAAGAAAATAAAAACATTGTTTGTCAAAAACACTGACTAGCCTAATGAGACAGACAGGAGCGAGGTTGTCTTATTACATCAGCAAAACTGAAACACGGGACTGTCACTCTGCTTCCTTCACTCCACCTGTCTCGTTGTCACTTGCAATCTGCCAGGACTTCTAATTAACCAACGGAAATTTGTGCAATTTGCAGAAGATTTTAAATGACTTGCCAGCATGCGGTTATTGCCTTTTTTCAAAAACAGGAGTCTCTCGGAGGTCACTCAGGACTTGGGTTGTCTACAACTTCATTCCTTCTAGTGAACTACGTACAGAGTCAGTCAACCAGTCTAAGTGACACACAGGACAGCGCACTAAGGTGCACACTATATTAGGGCATCGGTGAAAGAATGGAATGCGGAAAGCCATTATACAGTATATCACCTCTGAGACTTTGTCTCTCTTATTTATTTCTTGGTGGCAGTTATCCTCGCTCTAACCTAAGGTGAATCTCTGAAGGTGGTGGGTTTTTTTTGTAGAGGAATAAGTCAGTAAATTGGTATAATGGGTCATGCGAGACAAACCCCACTTCCTGCTATTGTTGCCGCGGTAACAGTGGTGCACACCTAATGACGGCAGTTTAAGCTCAGGAGGGACCTGCTCGAGCAGATAAAACAGCTCGGGTAATATATATTATACACAGCAATATTTCTTGTATCTGAAGGGAAAGTCTTTATGTAAATGTATTCATAGGTAGGCATAATTTTGAAAGAGTACAATTTTATAATGTTGGTTCTGCAGTTTTTAATACATAACTGGAAGATTTGTTTTTATATCTCTCTTCTTTTCTTTTTCTCGTCCTCTCTCTCTCTCTCTCTCTCTCTCCCTTTATATTTTCATCCTGTCTCTCAGGTTTGCACACGGACATTCTTTAAAAAGTACACACTTTGACTATCTACCAACACTGTATCTGTGTGTAGATGTTTTAATGGATGTTAAAAAGATGATCCGTGTTCCAACTTCATAAGCCTCTTTTCCAACAATCCTGCCTTGCCTGCCATAGACTGGCAGCTCTGATGGGCCATCAGTGGGTCCATCTGTGCTTCATTTCCCACCATTATATCACAGCTCGTGGCCAACAGCAACGACAGATACACCGCACCTGACACGAGTAGCACATTTCAGTTGAATCTGGTCATAAAGGGACATCAAAGATACAGATTAGTGAGACACGCAGTCCCTACCAAGTCAAAAGTAGAAACTGAGATAAATGCCATTTGTCATACTGCCCAGGCCAACATGTACCGTGCATGGAACTTCACTCTTGTATTGGCTTTTTAATAGAAAGAAGAAAGAATTGATATTCAATGTTTAGTCACACAAAAGAAGTGTTATGAAGCTCTTTGAAATATCAAAAGATGCAGTGTGTGTAAATGAATTGATCGGTTATGTTGAGCTTAAAATAAAAGTGTCATTAGTCTGCATGAATTGTATCTCCCTATGTAAACGGTTCCATCTGTGGAATGTTTTGCGGTTCATGAAAAAAAAACTTTAATGATAACAAGTTAATCGTTGAGGGGAAGCCATGATGTAATGATTAAAGGGGTTGGACTTTGGATCTCAGGGTGGCAGGTTCGAATCCCACCCTTCCACTCCCTACTACACTCCATGGCTGAGGAGGTAATAAGGCTAAGAGAAACTCACAATAAGGTTAAACACCTTTTAAACACAAATACATCAGTAAATATGTACACATCATATTTTGCTCCAACCCCACCATGGCCTTCCAGGGCCGCATGTGTATTATGTTTTCACACAGAGTGTTTTTGTGCTACTTTCAGGTTGTCCATATTCTCTGGGAGATGATGGTGATGATGATGATGATGGTTATAATGAGAAAAAAAGAAGAGTGCCCCAACCTCAACGAGACCTTCCAGGGATGCGTGTATTATATTTTCAGACAGAGTGTATTTGTGATGCTTTCAGGTTGTCCCCAGTCTCAAGGAGACGATGGTGATGATGATGGTGGTGGTGGTGATGATGATGATGAGGACGATGAAGAGTGCTCCAACCCCACCGTGGCTTTCCAGGGCTGCATGCGCCTGATCCTCATCAATAACCAGCCCATCGACCTCATCCTCATACAGACGGGCAGACTCGGGGCGCATCACCAGGTCCAGTTCGACATCTGTGGAATCCGTGACAGGTATGTCCATCAGAAGGACGGCGGGTGACGGATTCCACCCGAGGGAGATGGGGTGTGAGGAAAATGAGGAATGGTCAAGGTGAAAGAAAGTGACACACAAATCTTTTTTTCCCCCAGCACGGGGACAGGAATAGTAGCCACAGGTGTTGTATGTCACAAGACTCTCTATGACCATTTCTTAATTCTAGGGCGTTTACCAATTCTGTCAAAGACACTTACACATGCATATCATAAGTCCACACAAGGGTTTGATCTTACATGTGCCTTTGTAATTTAAAAAAGATATATGTAATGTCTTTGTTTAAACCTTATTACAATGTTCCTCCAGTGGAGTTCAAACACCTATGAGTTGCGAGAAATTACCAAATCAGTATATATATCAGCACTGTACCGTACTGTACTGTACTGTACTGTAGTATTTTGATATGCAATAGCATTTTTTTTAGCAGAACCACTTTTTTGTCCACGCAAATCTGTGCTACTGAGGGACCTACTGAGGCATGCATCTGCTGTGTGTGTGTGTGTGTGTGTGTGTGTGTGTGTGTGTGTGTGTGTGTGTGTGTGTGTGTGTGTGTGTGTGTGTGTGTGTGTGTGTGTGTGTGTGTGTGTGTGTGTGTGTGTGTGTGTGTGTGCACGCACGCACGCACGTGCACGTGTTTGCCTTCTCTTTCTCTACCCATGTGTCAAGCAAGCCCGTCGACCAACCAGAAGGTCACAGCAGACAAAAAAGCAGTCCTAATTAGAGAGACCGTCGTCCAGCAGCCTCGACATCTATCCATATAAGACAGCTTAACTTTAAAGCCATCGCACCCGCCCCCGAGCCCACACCACCCCACCCCACCCCACCCCCTCACCCTACACTACGTTAACGAGCCTCTATATATTTCACCTCCTCCGGTGCTCTCATTGCTGGGTGGCGGAGATCATAAGACTGATGGGCTTGATTACCGGATGCACACTGTGACTTCCAACACCACGGCCCGATTCCAGAGGGCACTGACAGACATCCGATGCGGCGCGTGAGGCGGTGTGGGACAGAACAAACAAGTGTCTTTGTGTGTGTGCGTGTGTGCGTGCGCGCGTGCGCGCATGCGTGCGTGCGTGCCTGTGTGCGTGCCTGTGTGCTTGCATGTGTGTGTTAGGTGGAAGAGGTGGGAAGGATGGCGGTTGTGTTGTGTTTTTGTGTGTGTGTGCATATCCCTTCATTAGCATCGGAGCAGGGCTTGGCTGTGTAATCAGGCAGAACAGAAGGAAAGGTCAGCCCATTAAGCACAAAGGCATGGCGGCCCTGGCTGAGGCTGCAGGAGCTGGAGGCTGGGGCTGCACAATCCATTGAGCTGTATTAATACTTAACACTTAAAGAGTTGGGCCATCTACAAGAGTGTTGAATTTCACTCTCAAAGTGTCGAGTTAACCCCACAAAGTATTGAGTACTGTGTGGAGCTGGTGCTGGTCGGCTGCGGCTAATGGCTGCTGCTGGTTGGCTGGGCATGGGACTCAGGGCTGGGCACGGGGATGGGGATGTAGAGGGCTAGGGTTGAGGGGACCCTATTGGAGCAAACAGGAAGTGCTGAATCAATGTCAAACGTGGCCAGCAGGGGTTGTGCCCACTAGTCGGACGTGAGCCAAAAGTACAAAACAAAGCAAGGAAGCCATCTTGGCCACCTTGAACAGATTGGTAGTGGTGGCTTGCTGCTGTGTCCCACTTGTTTATCAGCGTTACCAGGGCCAGATTAAGATTGCATAGGGCCCCTAGGCTACAGGATTCTATGGGCCCCATCCCCAGAAGGCAAATTTAGCGACAGTGTCATAATTACAAGCTGGGAATTGCAGTCTACCAACTGTTCTTGACATGATAGATTAATTTTTCAATTTCCCATCTAGTCACAATTCTGCAATTGTTCTTTTGGCTAATCAGGGCCCCCCTGGCAGGTGGGTGGCCCTAGGCTGCAGCCATATCTACTCTGTGTGTTAATCTGGCACTGAGTGTCACACAAGTGTCATGTGTAAACAAGAGGTACACAGTAAAAATTGTCACCTGTCAGACAATTGTCTATTTTTCAACATTTACAGAGTTGATTTAAGATCTTCCAGATTGGATTTGGTCACAGAATACTCAATAACATGTGACAAAATGACATTTTGTTGTTCTTGTTTTTGGTGGTGGTTGTTTTTATGTTGCTTCTCGAAATTCATTATCACCACCATCACCATCTTATTTGACAGCTATATCGAATTGAAAATGCAGCAGTCAGTCGTGTAGCTTCAAGTTTTGTCTTAAGTAGAGAGGTGAAGCCTGTCCCTTTTCTGGCTTTATGACTACTGATGATTTCGTGACATTGGCTGTGGGACGCCCCATCATCATCCCCATAGCACGGGATTACCATAATTTCTACTGCCAGCTCTCTGATCTCCTTTTCCCTTGCTGAGGAGAAACATTCAGCAGGGGTTTTTAATGCTTCTTCTTCTCCCAACCCATCCACTGCTCCGCACACACAGACAGATACACACACAGACAGATACACACACAGACAGATACACACACACACACACACACACACACACACACACACACACACACACACACACACACACACACACACACACACACACACACACACACACACACACACACACACACACACATACACGCACACACACACACACACACACACATAGCACATTGCTTCCTCAGTCTAATCAAATCTATATCACATGCACGTACACACACTTGCGCGCACGCACACACACACACACACACACACACACACACACACACACACACACACACACACACACACACACACACACACACACACACACACACACACACACACACACACACACACACACACACACAACCATCCCAGCCCCATCCCTGTCTCGTTCCGAGACGTGTTCCGATGGCTTGCTCCGGGGATGGAGGGTTTTTATTAATAGTGAACTCGTGTGAACACGACGCGACCCCTTCCGCTACCACCAGTCTTACATCATTCATGAGCAGCTGTCAAGCACCGGGGTCCTGCCTCCCTTTCAACCTCACCCTCCCCTCTCCCCTCCCCCCTCTTCTCCCCTCTCTCCTCTCACATCCGCTGGGGTCGAGCGGCTCTTTCAACCCCTCCTCTCCTCTTGCGTCATCCCCCACATCGGCCTCTGCCATTTCCCCTTAGCCCCTCAGCTGCTCACCTCAGTCCCCTTCACCCTCTTCCAGCCTCTCCTTCACCACCACCACCACCTCCCTCCTCCATCCTCCACTCTCACATCCACAGGGTTCCAGCCTCGCTTTCAAGTCCCCTCCCCCTGCTCTCCTCCTCTCACCTGGGTTCAGCTTCACTCTAACCCTCTCGACCCCCCACCACCACCCTCCTCCTCTTGTCAGGATCCAACTTTACTTTCAACCCCTCCCCTCTCCTCCTGTGCCACACCCCGCCTCAGAGTTCTCCCCTTGCTGGGTTCCTCCAGCCTCCCTTTCAACTCTCCACCCTCCCCTCTCACATCCGCTGCGGTCCAGTGTCACTCCTCCCTCCTCCCTCCTCCCTCCTCCCTCCTCATTCTTCATTCCTCACCCTCCCTTTAGCCCTAGCCTCTGCTGCCCTGCCGGCCTCCCATCAGTTTCTTCATCTGCCTCAGCACCCACTACCTCCCCTATCTCACCCACCCACCTAGTCTCTCCCCTCTGCCTCGTCCTTCCCTCACTCCCCGCCTTCTCCCTCTCCCCTCTGCCCCATCCCCTCCCCTCTTCCCTCTACCCATCCTGACTCCCCACCCTATCACTCTTCCCTCTGCCCATTCTTCCCCTCACTCCCCTCCTTCTCCTCTCTCCCCTGTCCACTCCTTCCCTCCTGACTCCCCCACCCTAACCCTCTCCTCTCTTCCCCATCCCCTTTCCTCATCTCTTCCCCATCCCCTTTCCTCCTCTCTTCCCCATCCCCTTTCCTCCTCTCTTCCCCATCCCCTTTCCCCTCTTCCCTCCATCTTGACTCCCCACCCTTTCTCTCTCCTCTCTTCCCCAATCATCTGCTGTCTGTGTCTTGCCGACAACTTTAGCTCACCAGCTGGAGTGGCAGCCAGGAGGGGATTGGCAGCCAGGCTAGGCAGGCCGGATGGCAACAGCCAACCTCAGCCAACCACAGCAGCAGCACCGGCAGCAGCAGTGGCAGCGGGAACCACTTCCCTGCCTCGCCCTACCCCAGCTCTGGCACTCCCAGCATGGCATGGCATGGCAGGGGCACACAGCCTTGGCCCCACGCTGCCACATCTGCTGCGGGCTGGGGAGGCGGGCGGGCTGGGGAGGGCAGGCGGGAGGGCGGGCGGGTGGCAGAGTGTGTGTAGATGTGGTGGTGGATGGTGGATGAGGTGGTGAAATCTTTGGAGGCAAGTGGTTGGGTGCTTGGCTGTGGGGGGTTGCAGTGTTCCAGACTACGGCAGTGAAGGGGGTGGAGGTGCAAGGGTTGGCGGTGGTGGTGGTCGATGGTGAAAAGATTGGTTGTGAAAAGTTTGGAGGATGCGGTGGTTGATGGTTGGGTGGTTGGCTGTGTGTGTGTGTGTGTGTGTGTGTGTGTGTGTGTGTGTGTGTGTGTGTGTGTGTGTGTGTGTGTGTGTGTGTGTGTGTGTATGTGTATGTGTGTGTGTGTGTGTGTGTGTGTGTGTGTGTGTGTGTGTGTGTGTGTGTGTGTAGTGGTGGCGGTGAAGGTGTCAGTGCTGCAAGCTGGTGCAGGCGGGAGAATGGGTAAAGTTGGAAGGTGGAGGGTTTGGTGGTGGTGGTGGTGGTGGTGGTGGGGGTGGACGATGTGGCGATGAAACGTTTGGAGGCTGGGGTTGTTGGTGGTTGTTGGGTGGCTGGCTGTAAGGGGGTTGGCACAGCCTACAGGCTGGAGTTGTGCGAGTGGAGGTGGGGGTTAAGCCGGATGTAGGTGGGTAGTGATGGTGATGGGGGGGGGAGGGTGGAACAGGAACAGGAACAGGGCCAGAAGGAGCTCAGCTCTGAGCACACACAGGATTCCTCAAGGCTCAGCAACCCTCCATACAGGCATGGATGAACGCACATGCGCATACAAACACATACACTCTCTCTCACACACACACACACACACACACACACACACACACACACACACACACACACACACACACACACACACACACACACACACACACACACACACACACACACACACACACACATATGCACGCACACGTGTACACACACACACACACATATGCGCACACACGTGTACACACACACACACACACACACACACACACACACACACACACACACACACACACACACACACACACACACACACTCTTCCGCACACATTCACCCCTCCTACTGCAGGTCACGATGCAGCCGTCCGCCAGCCTGCAACAGCCAGAGACTGTACAAACACAGCCACCACTCTTCCACATCCACCACTCTTCCACAGCCACCACTCTTCCACCGCCACTACTCTTCCACAGCCTTCCCAAGATGCCCATAGTGCTGCTCTGGGTGCTGTGGTGGATGCACATACACATTCACACACATTCATACACACACACATACGCACGCACACACGCACGCACGGACACACGCACGGACACACGCATGCGCATAGCACGCACGCACACACACGTGCATTTATGCACACATGCACACACGTACACACACACACACACACACACACACACACACACACACACACACACACACACACACACACACACACACACACACACACACACACACACACACACTCTCCTGCTGCTGTGGTTCTGATGGTGCTGGTGGTGATCCTGATGGTGATAGTTGCTGTCGTAGACGGTGGTGATTTTGTCCTGGAGCTTTTCCCCTGTCTGCCATCACAGTCTGGCTCTGAAAGCATCCAGACGAGTCGCAGAGACTTAAAATGCTATGAGGCATAATCTAAATTAGAGATGTACAGGATCCAAGATCCCGTTCTGGATCCGGCAGGATGATAGGGTTTTTCAGAGTATCCGGATCCGGCAGGATCTTAAGCAGTGGATCCTGTATCCGGCAGTTAGCTAAAAATCAGGATCTGGGGCATCTCTACTTTTTGCGTAGCCTAGGCTTTTCAGTCAATCTTTCACAACCCCAATCGCTTCATGGAGTGAAAGCCCTTTGGAAGCGGCCGTTGAAGTCTTAAAAATAGTTTGCGCCAACGTAATAAAAAGGGCCCACGTGTGCGAGTTGGCTATGTGTTTCAACCCTTTCGTAGGATCCAGTATCCGGTTCCGGATCCGGCAGGATCTTAAGCAGTGGATCCGGTATCCGGCAGGATCCTAAAAATCAGGATCCGGTGCATCTCTAATCTAAATGAACGACGTGCCTCTTAGATGAAGAAATAGCATAGCTGCACTTGAAAATTCATCAACTCTGGACGTGTTCATTGAGACTTAACATGTCTGAGAGTGTGTAGACACAGGGACTTTTATAGTGCAATGTGTGTTAACAGTCGCTTGTTAGATTTGACACCACTAAGCATCATTCTCAAGAACAATGATTTTGCGTCATTGTCATTTTAAGTATGTATCTATGCGTACTCTAAATGGGTTTGTGATGTTGTCCATTAACTTGCCAGTACCCAGTCAAACATTTCTTTAAATGCGTCTGTGAAACACAACGTTTGATAGTGTCCTTGTTGGCAGCCGCTTGTTAGTTTTTACACCAATAAGCATAATTCTCAAAAAGACCTCTTGGCACCATTGCTATTCACTTATTTAGCAACGTGTGCTGTAAAGGTGCGGACCTGCTGCCTGTGTCCCTTCAATTACGCATGCAGCCGCATGCCACCTAGTGCACACCGGAACACTTTGCACCATAGCCTACTGGAGGTATCATCTAGGGGGGCAAATAGCCAACGGTGCTCTCATTAATGTTTTCCACCATTGTTTGACTCTACTGCGAACTCAACATCTCAAGTTTGGATCTCAAGTACATTTCAGACAAATGGCAACCGTGGTACAAGTGTGATAATTGACTTCACGGTGTGGGGATAAAAAAGGCACTTTGAGGTGTAACAGTTGCGCTTTGCGTCAAGGCTGCGTCACCACCTCGGAGTGCATTATTTTTCTGTCGTCCGCACACCGTGAAGTCAATTATCCCTTACATAGTCATTGCTAGTTTTAACACCAATAAGCACAGTTGACAAAAATTGGTCTTTTCAACGTTGCTTTTCATGTATATGTATAACATGTGTGTTATAAGTAGACTTGTCTCTTGTAGTCTCTTGTGCACTTTAATAGCGTTTATATCACTTTTATAACTTTTATAACTTCGTCCGCCATCTGTTTATTTATTTTTCACCCCTTGCTGCTTTGCACATCCTCCCATGCTATGGGAACGCTGTGGGCTAAACTGAGACTTTCCACTGTTGATTGCTGACATCTGTCCATGTCCAATGTCTTTTTTTATGTAATGGGGAAATTATGTCGTTTTGCGTAAATATGCTTTGGCTCTGACTGTACTGAGTTTGTTTTCATGCCTTACGCTCCTTTTGTTAGAAAAAAAATTCCCCATGGGGGACAATAAAGCTACTACTACTACTACTAGTAGTAGTAGTAGTAGTCATATTGCCCTTTAACCCCTTAGCACAGAGCCTCTGTTATAACCTTATTGTCACCAAAATGGCAATGACTTAGCTTCAATGTGTTTCTTAAGACTCATTAGTCTCATAAGTCTCATAAGACTCATACATTGTTACAGCAATGGTATTATGGTGCAGTTAAGTGTTTTTGGCAAGGACTGAATAGGCTTGTCAACTGGCCAATCTGCAGTAAGAGGTTAACTTGGCAGTGCCCATTTAAACTTGTTAAAACTCTCTGTGAAAGCACTGTGATATGGATAGCATAATGTTCATTGAGACATATATGAGCATAATTCTCAAAAACAGCACTTTCACCATTTACTATAGGCCTATTTGAGATTGTACCCATGCATAGTTGGCTATGTGATTTTGCCCGCGTTACATAGCTTGCCAGTATCCACTAACACTTGTCCCTAAAACCATCTGTCACACAGTTTTGTGTAATGTGTAATGTTTGTTGACAGTCGCTTGTTAGTTTTGACACCAATAAACATAATTGACTAAAGAATGACACTCTTCACCATTGCTATTTACATATATGTACCCATGCATAGTGCAGATGGGCTAGTGATGTTGGTCATTGACTCCAGTCTCCCTAAAAACGTCTTTGAAAGCACCGAGGTTTTGATCGTGTAAAGCTTGCAAATAATTGCTTGTTAGATTCGACACCAACAAGCATAATTCTAGAAAAAGACACTTTTTTATTTTTGCTCCATATTAAGTATGTACCCATGCATACTCTAAGTGGTCTGCTGATGTAGGCCATTAACGTGGCAGTCAGGGGCGAATACTCAGTATCCAGTAAAACTTCATCACCCAGTTTACAGCCCCGAGAACACCTTGTACGGAGGTAAGACACTGCAATTTTATGGTCCACCAAGGCCGCTTGTCTGCGAGCATGAACTAGAAATAGTGCGGCGATAATTAAACCATCACGCGACACATTAGCCCTGCCTCAGCCAGCAAGGCACAAACCCCACCCCACCCTCACTCCCATCTTTCACACCACACATTCCAACCTCCACCCCTTCACACCTCCCATTCACCCTTTCCGCTCCTACTCTAGCAATCCCCTCCCACACCCCTCATCTTCCTCCCCAACCTCTCTCCCTGCTCATCTCATCTTACTCTCCCCCCACACATACACATACACACCGCCCTCACCTCCTCCCCCCAACCCTCTTCCTTCATCCTATCTTCGCATTCCTGTGCTGCCAACGCCCTCCTTCACACCCACCAGCCGCTGCCCTCTCTTCATCCTCCACCTCCTCCTGCCCTCTCCTCCTCCTCCTCCTCCCTTCCTCCTGCCCTCTCCTCCTCCTCCTGCTCCCTTCCTCCTCCTCCTTCTCCCTTCTTCTTGCTTCTGCCCTCTCCTCCTCCTCCTCCTCCTGCCCTCTCCTCCTCCTCCTCCTCCTTCCCTCTGCAGTGTCTTAATGGGTTGCCGAAATAGCTGTGTTGTGCATGCAGCACACCGGCCCATCATAAAGTGCCTCATCTCCTCTCCCAAGAGAGAGAGTGTCGAGCATGCCCATAGGAACAAAGCCTCCTGAAATAATATACGCTGAGCGCCGTCAGCCCCCTAAAAGGCTTGTAATTGTGAAATTGAAGGAGCACTGATGAAGGCCCTATTAATCAAGCTGTCTTTGCATGTGCAGACGCCTTCTATCTGGAGCGGGTTTGAAAAGTGCAGGATGGTTTTTGTTGTTGTTGTTTTTTGTTGTGGTTGTTTTGTTGTTGGTGCTTTGCGGCAAGTTTTATCCATGGAATTGGTCTGGAGGGAAAATGTATTTGCTTCTGATTAGGGTTTTTTCTCTCTCTCTCAAAGATCGAGATGTAGAATCGAGATGCTGTCCACGGTTTGACTGATGTTCGAAGAACTGTGAACGGCTTGTCCAAATTTATGACGGATGAGAAAATAACTCGCAGAACTTTGTTGTTTACTGTGACTTATTGACATTGAGTGGATTACGCAACGCAAATCCATCTGCAACAGTCACAGTGTGGCTATCCAAACTACGATCAGTACGCAAATGTATTTGTCTTATGTAAGACTTTGTTGAAAATAATTTTGTCAGATCCTCATCAACCCTTAGTGGAGAGCTCTGATTATCAGGGATGCCATTGCTTACTTCTCTTTTCTCCACAGTAGCTTGCTGGTGTCTCCAAAGATTATTCATTCATCTTTTTTAAATACACTTATTTGTGTTACCGTTTGAGCTATGCAGATGTTTCCCTTTGAAACCTAAACGTCATGAGAAATCTAGTGTCTGTTCGACCTCTGTACAGACGGGAGATTGGTGGTGAAAAGTGAATTTTTCGGCATAAAAAATAATGCTGTCACATGCATTTGAACGGATGTCAGCTTGAGTTGACTCTCTGTTGCACTCTTGACATTACAAGGGGAGTGTTTTTGAACCTTCGTATGCAGATTTTACCCCTTCAATTTAAAAGTTTCCATACTGTCAGCAAATCTTTGAAGTGGTATCGCTTTTTGTAGTTATTAAATGCAGGTAAAGGAGAATGCTTTATGTTGTGTGTGATTGTGTGTGCATGTGCGTGTTTGTGTGTGCATGTGCATGTGTGTGTCATGCATATCAGAGCCAGCGTATGCATGCACAGTGCTGACTGTTTGCACCACTGGGTGCTGTGGATTGGAGAGGAGATAAGTTCTGCCGGCCTCCCAAGAGACTGACGATTCCCTATATTTATAGTCAGCAATTTCACCCCCACCTCTCTCTTTCTTTCTCTCTCTTGCTATCTCTCTCTCCATCCTCCCACCCCTCTTCCCTCTCTTCAATTCTCCCCTTCCCTCATCTTCATTCTCTCTCTCTCTCTCTCTCTCTCTCTCTCTCTCTCTCTCTCTCTCTCTCTCTCTCTCTCTCTCTCTCTCTCTCTCTCTCTCTCTCTCTCTCTCTCTCTCTTTATCTCTCATTTCTTCCACCCCTCTCTCCTCCACCACCTCCTCCTCCTCCTCCTCTTCTCTCCCCCTTGTCCCATTCTATTCGGTTCCATTTAGTGCTCTGGCATTTTGCCCCTTTAAGTACCTTCAAACTTCCCACTTCGCAAGTTCGCCGCAAACAAAGAAGAAACTTCATTTAACCTCAGATGTCAATAAATAGAGGTTATTTAAAGTGCTTTAATGTTCCTTAAAGCAGCGCAAAGACCCCAAACTGCACTAGGACTGAGCTTGAACTGTAATGAACACAGTGAAGTTCTACAACATTAGGCTTGATTGGATGTAGCACCCACCACTATTATAGTCTTATTTTGTTGAGTCAGAGAGGGGGGGTTGGGTTCAAGCAACAAATGCTGGCCTATCAGTGCTACATATTGCAAGATAAAAAATGTATATGGTCTGCAATACAACTTTATAGCTGAAATTGCTTTGGCAGGCCAAACAGTACAACCTTCCATATACACACTCTGTGTACACCCTGCGGCAAACCCTCTGCCTGCCAAGTCTGCAGCTTGGTCGTAGCCTGGCTGTCGCACCAAAGCTTGTAGACAGAGATTAGCTGGCAAACTGGAAAAACCTCCCATAGAGAGGTAGTTCTCAGAGGCAGGATGATCAACGGGTGTCTTTCAAATGCCTCCCTGTACTACTGGGAAAAGCCAGAGCCAGAGAGCCATATACAAAGAGTGTTTTCCTTTGGCTCTGTGAAGTGCTATCAGACTACAGTAGTGGCTTCAGTGGCAAATAAGCAGTGTTGATTTGTATTGCTTCAGAATTCCACAGCAGAACTGTGAAAAGGCAGGTTGGCCAGCCTGACTAGAAAGCAAAAGTCAATGTAGCACCACAGGCTATGTAGGCAGTCCTTGCCTTCTGCACCACCATTGATCGCACTGAAATAAGTCACTGATTTGTGTGTGGCAAGGAGAGAGAAACAACCACACTACTGATCCCTGGAATGAGTAATGGCCCGTGTACATGAGGCGCTACCTACGCGACTCAGGTGGTTGAAGAAGTGCGAGGAAAAAGTTCCAGTCACATAAGTGGACTTGATATACATAGCAGTGCCAAAACATAATATTGAGCCAAGGATGTGACCTCACCATTCACATTTGCTCCTATCCCTCCACAGGTGTCTCCCCAACTTCTGTGAGCACGGTGGCCGATGCTCCCAGTCCTGGAGCTCCTTCCAGTGTGACTGCACCGGGACTGGCTACAGCGGAGCCACCTGCCACAACTGTGAGTCCGTTATTTTCCTTCTAACTTGTTGTGAACTGATTTGTTAAAAAAAGAAGAAAAAACATCTGCACACCTCAGATCTGTGCAATCAGATCTATGCTCAACACCTACTATTGCACATCACTGATCTGAAGTGTGCTGCTTTTTTCTTTTAATTTTCACCAAGACATTT
>NC_085869.1:53362383-53397383 GCF_034702125.1 Engraulis encrasicolus
TGGTGGAATTGACAACAAGTGGGTTGATTAACACACCTGCATTTGTTTTGTTCATTATGATGCTTAGCTAGATTTAGAGGAAAATCAGTAAATGTTTTTTCCAAGTTTACCGGATCAGCAAGTCAGCAAACTTTACGTAAATGTCTATATAAAAGTGTAACTTTGTAGGCTATGTTAGGTAGCCTCTCACGTTTAGTAAAACATTTTGCTCTTGTTGATTCCTTTCTATGCCTGCTTCAAAATGTCAATATGTTTAATACACCAGAGATGGGTAGATGTTGGTAATTGAATAGCCTACTTTATAGCATCTCTGTTATATTAATCTGAATGCAGTTAACAACCTACTGTACTGTATACATTTACCTAGTAAAAAAACATACATGCAAGTGAAATCTTTGAAATCTAGCACTCACCAAGTATGGATTTACTAATTCCCACCCTGCCTGGAACACAGTACATGCTCACATAAGCAATGACCACAGAAATACAGAACACTTTTCAGATGTTTCTCTTTACTTGCACAATCTTCCATTGTATTTATTTTCTCCAAATACTCCTGGATAATAGCCCACTGTATATATTTAGATGCTGTAGAGGTATATGAGTTTGGGGGATGGGAGTAGGAGCCTGGTTGTCAAAGCCACTGACAGGCCAGGGAGCGTTGGCTATATATAGAGTGCAGGGAGGCCGACACAGTGGAGACAAAGAGGTCTGCTGTCCTGGATCCAAGGAGAGGGGGGCCCCAGAATTGAGTCAGCTTAACTTTGTATGTATCGAGTGGGTGGCGAGGGTGGGTGAGTTTGCCCTGGGCCCGGCAAAAAGCTGTCAGCGGCCCCGTGTTATAGAGTGGCTCACCACCCTTAAGAGCCGGTCCTCGCCAGCTGTTGAATAGACAGCAAGAGCACTCGCACCTGCAGTCTGAACGCAGAGCGCTTAGACAGGCATTTAGATGTGTCTCCGGTCTCAATGGAATGTGCAGTGAGAGGCAAGATTAAGTGCGGTGTGGTCCTGCTGTGTTGCCCCTGCTGTAGTAGGGGAAGAGAAGCTTTTAGAGTACTGCACCTTTCCAACACACATTGGTTTTGCTTATGAATCTCTCAGAAATGCCCCTTCTACTGATAATAATAAAGCCCCCAAAAATGTCTGTCAGCAGTTGAACAAATGCTTTCATTTCAATAGCAAGACACATAGTCATAAAGTTGCTGTTTAGCACAGCGAGAGGCTGTCTGTCAGTTGAGGAGTTGTCTGTCTCAACAGGAATCACGGTCGTGGTAACTGTTTCGGACAAATTCTGGCTTTCACATTGTAAACAGAAACGACAGGACGGCAAGGTTATTTTTCATAAACATTGCGTCTGGAAAAGAGAAGCTTGTGAGCAGCAGCTAATATTACGATAAGGTAGAAACTCCTTTAAAACACTGACTTGACAGGTGCATGACAGAGATGTTTTGACTGCTGCTACTTTGAGTTTGTCAACTTGATATATGCGCCGACTGTACGATGCAGGCTGATGAAACGCACCTGTCTTTCCATCGCATAAACTGTCATCAAAGATGTTTTTTGTTTTGTTTTTTTGCTATCCCGCAGAGCAAAAGGTGTGGACTGTGGTTCTCCATAACACCACTACTGCAGTGAAGGTCCAAGGCTCCAGCCTGGAGAGGCCTCACGTCATGCAGTTTAACTACAGCGCCTCTCCCGACCAGCTACACGCCCTGGTGGCCAGCTCAGACCAGTGCCAACAGGAAGTGGTCTACCAGTGCAGGAAGTCCCGCCTTTTTAACACCTGGGGTGAGTGAGCCATACTGTAGACTGTATGTAAAATGCTGTTCATAAATACAGTTGTCTATATGTATGGAGTCTACATATACAGTATGTGTAAATAATAAGTCCCGTTAAGAAAAACAATAAAATAATATTCAGCTGTCCTGTGTATGCCAATGGGGTGGCAAAGTCCCCGCCCCTTCACGAAGGCTCATGGGGTCTGAGAAATCAAACATTTTGACTAGGATCTAATGAACTGATTAAACCTATTTTCCGATCCACCTCACCTTTCCCCCTAGATCGCACATATACTGTACCTCAGAATGAATGATAACCAATGGTGTGGTTGTCGACGTCACTTGTCAAGTGATTTGTGAGTTGTGTGTGTTAAAATGCGTAATTATTCGGACAAACACAAGAGAAGTCACATGTCTGACATGCAGCCTCTTTAGCCACGGTGCAGAGGCGTCTTCAACCTAGACTAACACATCAAATATGTGAGGCGAACATTGTAGTCTATTACCTAGTCTCACACAAAAACTAAAATAGCTTCTTGCCTGCTGAAAATGACACAAATGCAAATCTTAAAAATTCACTATCATATATATCATATGTGAAATCCAAAGCACATGTCAAACAGAATCAGGATTTAGCTTGACTCACTCCATTCACTTCCATTCAAAATGTTAGCAAGTTTTTTACCCAAGGACCGGAAGTAGAGGGGTCTGACTTCGATGGCTAATGGCTATTGACTCAGAAGGAGTTGTCACTCCGTGAAGGACATCAATAAAGTTACTCTACTACTACTACCCTGCCTTTTTACCAGCTGAATTTTGAGCTTTGTATTTGTGACAACCAGAAGAAATATTAAAATAATGTCACTTCTCACTAAAGACTAGCCATCGAGATTTGGACACAAAAAAAACAAAACAAACACAACAGGTTTACATTGTGCACTCAACCCACTCGGGGGTCCTTCAAAACAAAGTTTGTGTTCAATGTATTGCCTTGGGAGTTTGCGAAAGTCACACCAATCATTAGGCTTCTTCTATTGTCTCGGCTCCACATCCCGCTCTGGGATGGTCACGCACAGGCTCCTAATTTATGAAAAATTGATGAAGCTCACTCAATCCCCCCGGGCCAAACAGGCTTGGCACAGCAGACAATAAAGAACTTTATTATTCCCAAACCTCTAGGTCATTATGTATGGGGAAGTGATGTTTGTGTGTGCCTCTGTGTCTGTATCTGCTTCTGTGTGTGTGTATGTGTGTGTGTGTGTGTGTGTGTGTGTGTGTGTGTGTGTGTGTGTGTGTGTGTGTGTGTGTGTGTGTGTGTGTGTGTGTGTGTGTGTGTGTGTGTGTGTGTGTGTGTGTGTGTGTGTGTGTGTGTGTGTGTGTGTGTGCACGCGCGCTTGTGTTTGTGTGTGCACACATGTGTGTGATGGGAGGGGGGTGTTGTCCTGCAGAGCAGTGGATCTGAAAGAAAACATAATTGGTTTTATTGTTTACCAATTGCTACATGAACAAGAAAAACTTGCCTCTGCAATCAAAGAAATTCTTAAAATAACTTTGGTTGGCGGGGGGCTGAAGTAGTGGCTTTGTTTTGTATCAAAACTAAGGTTTCCTCCTTCAAGTAAAAAAAGCTTCAAAGAATGAAGTGAGAAACTTAAGATAAAGTTTCTGTTGAGCTTGTATGCGTGTCTTATAAATTCATGGGCCCTGTGGCTCTTGCATATACATATATTTATCTGCATTAATAGAGTGTTAGCTACAACAAAAACAACAACAGCAAGGGTAATGTTTAACATGTTGTCAAAGCACATTACATTACACTTAGCTGACGCTTTTATCCAATGCAACTTAGGGTTATTTTCAGGGTATGGTTACTGTCCCTGGAGTAGTGTGGGGTTATGTGCCTTGCTCAAGAGCACCTCAGCCATATAGTGACAAAGAGTGTAGAGTAGAGTAGTAGAGTATCATTTATTGATCCCAGGGGGAAATTAACACATTGGTGGAAGGGTTGGATTCGAACCTACAACCCTCTGGTTTCTCTACCTCTAGCCCAGAGGTGCCTCAATGTTCCCTCTGAAGGTGTCAACTCTGTTTTGCAATTAGAGACTCCTGCTAAATGTTTATCTCACCAAATGTGTCATCTCTCTGTCTTTAATTATTTTCGCTGGCTGATGTCCCAGAATCACAGAACTTTATTACCGAGCAAGTCATAACTTTCCATGACTTAAATGGAGAACAAATCACAGATTTATTTAGACAGGACTTGATGACTTTTTTTGTCGACGACGCTCGCATTAGGCGCGATAATTAATTATGCGTTAGATATCAATCTGTGCTTGTCAGCTGTTGACTATGACAAATGAAATCCACAGACTGTACATTATGGAAAGTGCTAATTTGATTTCGTGATAATCAATTATACTGTATGTCTGTGGGCAGAATATAAACGGTTGACGAGAGTTGTCACAAACAGAGAAGAAAACCATATAAGATGTACGTCTTTGAAATTGCCTCCTCAGTTTTAGAAGTGAGCAACTTTGGAACCCTGCAAGTATTAGTCATCAATTTAACTGCCAAATCAAGCAAGCTTTTCCCCGCAGGTACTTTTGGCCTGAAGTATGCCTGAGGTGCAGTTACAGTAGACAACAAAACAATAGGTAGCATCACGCATGAAACAAAGACAAGAGCATCAAGCCAAGACTCTTAACTCAGACCATACCAACAAGACAGTTGCTTGCAACTTGAATACAGAGTAATGCAGGGGTACAGCAAAGAAATGTTGTTAACAAAAGTATGAGGGTTATAAGACTCCATTTACCCAACTTTCACATAAGCCCGTGAACATTCCAGACAATTTATGCTGAGTGTGTGTAAGTCTGTGTGAACGTTTGAACTTCAGAGCTTCTGCAGACAGTCCACTATAAGAGGAAAATGAGGTCCATTTGCATAATTCAATATATTTCAACTTGCAGAATGTAAAGTTGACCCGAATTTTTAGTGATTACAAGCTGGAGGAAAAGTCATATGAGATTAATTTGAAATTGCCTGCTCAGATTTAGATGTAAGCAACTATGGTAACCTGTTGGTTTACATCTGACTTCCAAATAAATTATTCCAATCAAAAGTGGGTTGACGTTTAATTTGTAGTTTTGACCTGAAGTGCAGCACATATCAAGCATCGAAACGCATCAAAGCATCAGAATGTCAGCATCACACAAAAAAACATCAAGCCAACTCCAAATAAAATCAGACAAAGCATACTAACAAGGCAATACCAAACCAACTGAATACAGCGTGTGCAAGGGTACAGCTAAGAAATGCTGTCAACTCAAGTGTGAAGGTCCTAAGACTCCATTTACCCAACTTCCACATAAAAACCTTGTCCATTCCACACAATTTATGCTGAGTGTGTGGAAGTCTGTGAATGTTTGAACTTCAGAGCTTCTACAGACGGTCCACCATAAGAGCAAGAGGAGGTCTATTTTTAGAGACGCTTACAGCAAGCTCAGCAACTCCCTCTCGCACCTGAGCGGGACAAAACCTTATCAGCACATTGATTATCTATTGCAAATCTACAAAGGTGCGATAGTTACTTACTGTGCATCATCACGACCACATTATGTTAGACTGTTGCTTGTGTAGTGTACATTGTGTGTGTGTGTGGGTGTGGGTGTGTGGGTGTGGGTGTGGGTGTGTGTGCACGCATGCGTGTGTGTGTGCCTGTGCTTGTGCATGCATGCATGAGCTCGAATGGGTGATGGTTTTGTCTTGCCTTTTTTAATTACAGGACTCAATAAGCATAAACATTATAGTATATTGTGACCCAAAAGAAAGTGCTAAGACGCTAAATGAAATGCCCAAGACTAAAACCACATATTTGGTTTGTATATTTGTGTGTGAACATGTTTACAGATGGCACGCCCCTGTCCTACTGGCTGGACCGCAGTGGGGAGAAGCGTACCTACTGGGGGGGCCACCAGCCGGGGGTGCAGCAGTGCTCATGCAGTCTGGAGGAGAACTGCATGGACATGAACTACTTCTGCAACTGTGATGCCGACAAAGACACATGGTAACTTTAGCCCTTTACCGCAGAGCCTATGTTATAACCTTACTGTCACCAAAATTGGAATGGCTATGTCTTAAGGCTACTTAAGGCTCTCTGTAATGCGATAGCAATGTTGTTACGATGTAGATAAGTATTTTCAGCAGGCGACCCCATCTGCAGTAAGAGGCTACTATGTGTTAAGAAGTAGCCCCTGTTATTAGTTTTTGTCATCAGAATGTCAAGCTATATTACTAAAGGCACTGTGTCATATTTGTATTAATATAGTAATAATATGCTAGTAATGTTTTTTTTCAGCCAAATATGAGGTGATAACGATGTGCGTTATGAGGCTATACGCCGTGACAAATATGCATGTAAAACATGCTGATGCATGTAAACACATGCATACAGTACTGTCCCTACAAGGCCAAAAGACAGCTTATGCTGCACATAGGAAAAACTACTAGCAAATTTAGGAATTTGGACATAAACTGCAACGATGACAAGGAGACATGGTAGGCTACCCTTTAAATGTGTTAAGACGTGGTCACTGTTATGAGTTTGTGGTGACCAGAATGGCAATAACCAAGTTTAATGTGTTACTAAAGACATTGTGTCATGGTAGTAATGAAGTAGTGGCAGTGGTAGTGCTATGTAGTAATGTTTTTTCAGCCAATAGTGAAACGTTACACTGGTGCATTATATGCCTTCACAAATAGGCCTACATCCAAAAATGGCTAATGCGTGTGATAACACTGCCCTACAAGGCCAACAGACATTTTTGCTATGGTTTTGTAAAAAAATTAATTCAGGAATTTGGACATGAACTGCTTTTGCAACTGACGCTGACAAGGAGCCACAGGATACTTTATACATTTTCTTGTAACACTACTCTGTTAAACATACCTTGATGTATAGGCTATTTGCCCTTCAAAGCTGTCGCACTTTAGACACTCATAAATGCAAAACATGTGCTAATGACGCATAAGTCATTTTGTAATATGTAATTTCTGCCCCTGTGCTTTGTAAGGTGGTGTGCATCAATATGACAAAGGAGACATGGTACCCCTGGTGTAAGCAAAATATACACTGACGCATACATTCTGCCTTGCAAGACCAAACAGAGTCTACAGTCTACATACTCGTCACAACTCAATTTGAACATGAACTGCGGCATCATCAAGAAGACATGGTACCATATGCTCTGACACTAGCATAGTTAACAGGTATTGATGCCCTTAATAGCCAAAAGGTAACAGTAGCACATGCAAAACATGTCAATGCATGCATAATTATTTCCGTTTTGCATTGTAGTGCAGTACATACCAACATGAGGAGACATGGCCCCCTTGACATGAGCTAAACATGCATTGATGCATAGGTCCTATACAAGGGCCCAAAGGCAGTAGCGACTTTTGACTTGACTAAATAAGTGTTTAACTGCTACGTAGTGTACAGTGTACAGTACAGTAAATATACAGTAAAGCTTATCTTGTAGAAAAAAATTAAAAACATATTTTGTCAAATTTGAATTTAGACTCTAAAGTGACTCGAAAGCATGTCTCATATCTAAATGTGCTGCTTATTTTTCATGGAAACATCACAAATAGGGCGTCAACTGTTTAACCTCTGTTGAAGGCATTCTTATCATTTCCGATGTTAATGTTGGCGCACTGTGTCTTGTTAGTTGTTGAGTTTGAGTTGAGAAGTCACTCAACTAGTTACGTACTTCACATTAGAGTATGAGTGCTGAGATGCCTATTATTCAGTGCACACAACAGCATTTTTTTCCCTAAGTAAGTTTCCTGTGTGGTGTTGAGTGTTCTTACTGGTAGCCTAATGAGCTCCATATAAACTTGCACTCATTTCTCCCCTCAACAGCACAAAAGCAACCGGAAACACAACATGTATTCAGAGTGTTCGTTATCTTTATCTGTGTCTGTGTTTTGCAGGGTGAATGACTCTGGTATCCTGTCGTATAAGGACCATTTGCCCGTTAGAGAGGTCATTATAGGGGACACGCACAGACCGCGCTCGGAGGCGGTGTACAATGTTGGACCTCTACGTTGTCACGGTGACAGTAGGTGATCAGTTCTTCTTCATTACCATACATGTAGTCGAACAGTGGGAACTTTAACAAAATGTGCAGTGCTGTTCCCGGTGTGTCTGCATGTCGAATGCGAAAATCAAATACATTATCTATATCCTATAGACATTCTTCATGACATGACCGTTGTTCAACACTGGGAACTTTCACAAAAAGTATATCTGCATGTCGAATTCACAGGTTTGAATACATTACATCCTATGGAGATTATGGAAATTTGCTATTGTAATATTTCATCATTTGTAATACACTGTTCTAAGGGCAACTACAATGTCTACTCTATACTGTAAGTCAACAACATATAATCTGTAGTATGTCTACAGAGGAAAGCACTTACAGGTGACAGTCCTGATTTATTTTACAAGCAGGTAGCCATACAATGGATACCTACAGTACGGTGGCAATCAGTATAAACCTAACAATCAGTACAAACCTAGTCATCAGTAACTCCCTAGCAATCAGAATGAACATAGCAACCCGCACAAACCTAACACTTGCATAAATCAAAGCCTAGAAATTCACACAACCTATAAGGAGCAGCATGAAACATAGTGATCACTAAGATTGCTATAGTACAGGGGTGGCCAACCAGTCAGAGACCAAGAGCCACATTTTGTAATGTGTCATAGCAAAGAGCCACATCGGCACACAAACATCACGCGGGCATATAAACATGCACACACCCACCAACATGGGCATCACCCATCCTTCTCGCACCACAGACCAGCATACACAACAACACATGGGCATGAACATCAGCCATCTCTTCCTTTCTCACACAGACACACAGACACACACACACACACACAAAGTGTCAGATTGATGTTACACTCCAACTTAATGGCCTGACTACAAGACCATCCTGAATATAAGATGACCCCCCCCCCCCTTTTTTTTTTTTTTTTTTTTCTGCTTCAATTTTTTTGGGGGAAAGGGTTTTTTCAAGATAAAATGTTGTTTTACATAAGAAGACAAGGGTACACAGATCAAAATTATGTTAATAAATTCTTTCATATTTTAATAAAACACGTTTCACAGCATAATATCCATGAGCACTCTTTATAACAGAGCACGAAGTAACGCGCCACAAAGATTATCCGCCTCTCTTAGCTCATTCGGGGGTTAGGCGCACAGGCACCGCTTTCTTGCGCACAGATCATTGGATGTCTGACGACAACACCCAAACTTAACAAGGTGGTTCGTCAAATCGCCGTTCATTTTCCACATTAATGTTTCAGCGGGTGCTGACAGGGGGCCAGGGGAAAAAATCAAAGTTTTCTTTTTGAGACTAAACTGAGCGCGGACAAGCGACAAGTCGATTGAAATTGTTTCCCACCTGCACGCTGTCTGCCCGCGCCGCTTTGATAATGACTGATAGACCACGGCCGACATTCACCGCGAAAACCAGGATAGAACATTATTTTTGGCGCTATTTGTCTATAGCCCGTGACGATTTTAAACTAAAAACACAATTTCACTTTCGGGTCAATAGCCATGAACACTCCTCCTAACAGAGCGCAGAGATGGCAACGCAGGACAGAGATTCTCGGCGCATCTCTGCTCCAGACGCCTTTCTCTTCACATTTGCACATTTATAACCGCCATATCCGAGCAATAGAATCCACAAATGTGGACAGCACATTTCTTGACCTTATTGAGGAGTGATGGCCAAATCTTTCAGGTTAAAACATTTTAGCTGCTATTTTGTCTAGTCAGCGAAAGACGCGTTCACTTTTTAAAGCGTTATTTTTAGAACATAGGCTTAGGCCTAAATCACGTCTTGTATTTGCAGTAACAAAAGTCACACACCAACGTGATCATTCAGGACACATTTAGGCAAGGCCTACTACAGTACCAAGACTACAGGGAACTTATTTGCCATAGTTCTAATCAACTTTGTGTGCGCAATTCCAATGCATATTGCCTATGGGACATAAACACAAACATGGACATGGACGCAAGAGCCGCAAGACACCAGGCAAAGAGCCGCATGCGGCTCGAGAGCCGCGGGTTAGCCACCTATGCTATAGTACAATCAAACACTCTATCAGTTCAAACCGATTCCTCCTCTTTCCCCCAAAGGATCTCTGTGGAACGCGGCGTCGTTCTACCAGGAGTCGTCCTACCTGCACTTCCCCACCCTGCAGGCTACGCTCAGTGTTGACATCTCCTTCTACTTCAAGACCGGCGCCCCCTCCGGAGTCTTCCTGGAGAACCTGGGGCTCAAGGACTTCATCAGAGTTGAACTCAGCTGTGAGTGCTGTTTGTTTGTTTCCTTGTTTATTGACTTGGCTGGTTGGTTCGTTGGTCTTCCACACCTGTAAGATTAGTCTCATATTCTATTTATTTGGAGTCTTCCTGCATGGAGAACCTGGTACTCAAGGATTTCATCAGGGTTGAGCTCAGCCGGGAGTGCTGTCTGGTTATTTGTTTTATGGTTGGTTGGTTGTTTTTTTGTAAGCTAGTTGGTGATGTGGTCAGTGTTTTGGTTGATGCATCCTCTTGTCTGGATTGCTTTTTGATTGGTTGGTTAGTTAGTTAGTTAAGTTAGTTAGTTAGTTAGTTAGTTAGTTAGTTAGTTAGTTAGTTAGTTGGTTAAGTTTGGATGATGGTTATTTATGTCTCTCCTTGCTTCCAATCGCTATTTGCTTTTTTTGTGGCCCGCTAAAGGTCAGAGGAGGACAAAGAAGACAAGACTTGAGTACTTTAGCATTATCATTTACCGTATGACCCATTTGAGCCACTGGTATACAATTATGTACCCCATAATAGAATATTATTGTGTGCTTTCTCTCCCTCCTCCTCGTCATCCTCCTCCTCGGCAGTCCATTGTTTATAGTAATTGTTGCTAATATGTCCTCTATGGGTCTCCTGTCAGATCTTGGTGGGTGGAAGCACCCTAGCTTTCCATCTCCTGATGGCCCTCCTGTGCCCCAGTACTGCTAATGCTAGCCTGTTGTTATGTTCCACGTTTGCCAGATGCGCTCACTTAACTTGATGATGGTGCTTTGTCAGGTCATTGGAAGAAATGCACTGGAGATCAAGTGATTAGATTCACAATTAGGCTCTATATATACTGTACTCTCTGTACATATAGTATGTCAGCACTGAGGAATGCTATGCCTTTGTTCATGCTTTGTGTTTTTCTTTATGTAACTTTAGCTTGTTTACAGTATGTTCCTCTCTGGATAAAAGCATCTTGTAAATGTAATGTATTTTCACTTAGATCAATTATGTAGTCTAAAATAACTCAAGATCAGAGTCCAATAGAGCTTTGATGTCCATACATGCGGTACATCATTATACACACATGACACACACACACACACACACACACACACACACACACACACACACACACACACACACACACACACACACACAACCCTCCCCTACACACACACAACCACACACGCACATACACACACACACACACACACACACACAAAACCACCATCCCACAACAACGCCCCCTCAACCCACACACACACACACACACACACACAAACAACCCCCCCCCACACACACACACACACACCCACACACACACGCACACACCCACACACAGCTCCATAAAAACAACGGCAGATGTGATCCCTCACCACGACTGCTGCCTGCACGACTGATGTCACAAAGTCTTCTTTGCTCTTGTGCCAACAACCACAGCTCCGTCGACGGTGACCTTTTCGTTCGATGTGGGCGACGGGCCAGTGACCCTGGCGGCCAAGTCTCCGGTGCCCTTGAACGACCGTCAGTGGCACTGGGTGGCGGCGGAGCGCAGCGTGAAGGAGGCCTCGCTGCAGGTGGACCAGCTGCCCACGCGACTCCTGGAGACGCCCGCCGACGACACACACCTACACCTCAAGCTCAGCGGACAGCTGTTTGTGGGTAAGGGCAATGTTCACCCAGTTACTCTTGTCTGTCTGTCTGTCTGTCTGTCTACTCAAACCCACATCTCAAGCTCAGTGGACGTGGGTAAGGGGAACCGTCACTGTCTGTCTGTTTGTCTTGTGGGTGTTGTGAGTAGGGACTTGGTCACTCTGTCTGTCTGTCTGTCTGTCTGTCTGTCTGTCTTTCTGCCTGTCTGCCTGTCAGCCTGTCTGTCCATCTTCTATTATTCTTTGTCTGCCACTCGATCTGTCTGTCTGTCTGTCCGTTAGTTTTGCGCATAGTCACCTCAAGCTCAGAGGACAGCTGTTTGTGTGTAAGGGGAACAGTCCCCCTGTCACTCTCTCTGTCTATTTGTCCATCCACACACACCTATGGTATATCTTAAGCTGAGTGGACAGCTGAACCTCAAGCTCAGTAGATAGCTGTTTGTGCGTAAGTGGAATAGTCACTGCCTGTCTTTTCACCTGACAGTCTGTCTGTCTGTCTGTCTGTCTGTCTGTCTGTCTGTCTGTCTGTCTGTCTGTCGGTCGGTTGGTTGGTCTGTCTGTCTGTCTGTCTGTCTGATAGTCTATGCACTCAAGCTGAAGCTCTGTCCATCCAGCTGTCCACATCCACGGGTAGGGTAGGGGGACATTTGCCCACAGTCTGCCTGTCTGTCTGGTTGGCTCTCTGTTTGTCTGTTGGCTCTCTGTCCTTAAGTCTAGCTCGCTGTCTGTCAATGCAGGATGACTCATTTCTCAGTGACAGATGTTTTTGGGTTGACAGTAGTCGCAAATGTCATTCAACCAGTTCCTGTGTCCTGGAAGGAAAATGGTGACAGAGTTTTTACTTCTGAACAGAGTTTTTGACACCTCTGTCTATTCTTCCTCACCAGCTGTTTATGTAAGCAAGTGCTTTCTGTGTGTCTATCCCTTACGCCCATTATCATTGGAAGATGACTTAGAGTTTCTTAATGTGCTGACAGCTGTGTTGTGGGTAAGCGTTCGTTCTCTTTGTCTGTCGTTTGGTCTCTCTGCCCGTCTGTTTGTCTACCTATCTGCCTGCCTGTCAGGCAGTCAATCTAATCTAATTATCTGTTCATGATGACTCATGGTGACAGCTGTTTGTGTAGGGACTCTGTCTGTCTGTCTGTCTGTCTGTCTGTCTGTCTGTCTGTCTGTCTGTCTGTCTGTCTGTCTGTCTGTCTCTCTGTCTGTCTGTCTGTCTGTCTACCTGCCAGCCTGTCTGTCTGTCTGTCTGTCTGTCTGTCTGCCTGCCTGCCTATCTGTTTGTCTGTCTGTCTGTCTGTCTGTCTACCTGCCAGCCTGTCTGTCTGTCTGTCTGTCTGTCTGTCTGTCTGTCTGTCTGTCTGTCTGCCTGCCTGTCTGTTTGTCCATTCATCAATCCATTCGTCTGTCTAGCAATCCATTCATTATCATTGCAGGATGACTCAGCTTCCTACGAAGTGTGATGACTCTGCACTCACTTTGGCCGGTGAGGACTTAGCCGAGTCGGAATATTGCGCTATTTTTAATATAAATAAAAAAACACAGGGAATTCAAGCAGCATTGCAGACTTTTTCTGAGCAATTTTCTGGATTCGCTAGGATTGTCCAACACCTGGGCAATGGTGGGATAAGTACACTTTTACTCGTTTCACTCTCCATGAAGGACATAAGGATACAGTTTATCCATCCATCCATCCATTGAAGTATTTTTGAATTCCCTCCATCCGTCCACTTTGAACATTTCTAAGTGCTCTTTGGTGCCCACTATTTTTGGGTAGAAGCTCAGTCTCTTGCTACCTCACATTCTGTGTCTGTATCCAAACAGTATCCATTATTATTGCAGGTTTTCACTTAGTTAGAAACTGTATTGTCTTCATGGGGATTTTTTGTCAGTTGCTCACTGTTTCCATCCAGTTATACCTTTGTCTGTTCATCCATCATTGTTGTGGCACAAGTTCACATTTCTTAGTGTGCCTTTTGGTGACATCTGCTCGTAGGTTGGGGCCTACTCGCTCACTCCCACACACTCCCAGCAGCCCCTCTGTGTGTCCGGCAGTCCATCCATCCATATGGCATGCACATGCCATCTTCATCGTAGGGTGAAGTAGCATCTTCTTTGTGTGCCCTTTGGTGCCAGCTGTTGGAGTGGGTAGGGGCTCTCTTGCCCTCCCTCTGTCTCACTGTGTGTCCGCCCATCCGCCCATCTGTTTGTTCATCCGTCAATCCATTATCACTGTAGGATGAGTTAACATTTTTTAGCGATGCCCTTTGGTGCCAGCCAGGTGTATTCATGGGCATGGGTTTACACTCGCCCACGTGCGGACTCTCCCTTTAGCTTAGCCTGTCCAGCCGACTGGCAGTCCATACATCCATCACAGTATATTTTACTGTTAATTCAACACTTGGTGAATTTCATACAGCACTCTACTAGTTGGTCCTACTCTCCAAGTGCTGAATTACCGTAACACTGCAGCACTTGCTGTCCAACCACCAATCATCATGGTGGACTGAGTCATAGGCTTACTCACACTTCCTCTCGAGCATCTTGTCCTTACATCCCTTCGTCAGTTCGTATGTCCATCCAGTCATCCTTTTAGTAGGAGCGGAGGACTTAACATTACTTAGCGTGACCTTTGGCGGTTTCCTGGGTAGGGCCTCATCTATATATCCATGTATCCATCCATGCACTACTGTCTCTCTAGGATGACTTAGCATTAAAATGCTGCTGAGATTTTCTTAAGAGTGCATTTTGGTGCCAGTGCGGAGGTTTGTAGGTAAGGGGTTGCTTCCACGTCCTCCATTCTTCCATATGTTCAACAGTTGATCCATTCATCATCATATTAGTACAATTTATCATGTCTTAACCGTGTCCAATGGTGGCCACTGTGTGTGGCTGAGGGCATGGTAGTACTCTTAGGGCCTCCGCACACTGGCTCAGACAAACTGCAGAGCACTGCTCCGCAAAAAAATGTTTCCATTGTTTTCAATAGAACCCCGCACACTGGCGCCGATGTCCGCGGACCTCGGCTAGCGATTAGAAACGAGTTCTATTTTGTCGGAGCCGCCCATTGACTATCCATGCTATGTTCGTGTGAAATTGGGTTTCGGGGTCGGAATTGTATCGGAAACGAAAGTGCTCCGCAGTGCTGTCGTAACCGATGTGCGGAGGCCCTTACTCTCCCTGTGCCCTTCTGCATCTCTGTTCATCCATTCAAATGCCCGTTGGGTCATCCATCCACATTATTGTGGTATGACTCAACGCTTCTTAAAGTGCCCTTTGGCACCAGCTGTTTGCGTGTAGAAGGACACACTTGCACATGCTCCTTCCGCCCATCTGCCCATCCGTCCACTACCGCATCTGCGTCAGGATGACTCAAACTTTCTTAGTGTGTCCTTTGGTGACAATGACACAAATGATGATTTAGCAGCGACCGCTATCGCAAATGCTAGCAGCTACAGATATTTAGCCAATGGAGCGGGAGGGAGCAGTGGATGGCAGCATATTCTTGGCAACTTTCTAAATGGCTCGCTTGCCCTTCATTACTCTCTTGCCGAGGGCCAAGTTAACACGAATATGACGTCTCATTAGTCACCGCCTGCTGTGGAGGCACATCCCCAAAAACTCTACAATGCATATAGTAAATAAGGGCAGAACATACATTCATGGCCTTACGTTCACCAATCAACCAATCAGAAGCGGGGGAAAAAGCAAGTAAGAGGGCAACAAAGCAGGTGGGTGCCAGGTGGGTGTCCGTATGTACTCTTGGCAAAAAAATAAGAGGCCAAGGAAGAAGGAAACTGAAAAAGAAATTATTTTTTACATATAATCACAGTCTTCTCAATGGGCTTGCGTTGTGTGTGTCTTAGGCGGGTCGGCGTCCAGACAGCGTGGCTTCCTGGGCTGCATGAGGGCTCTGCGCGTGAACGGGGCTCACCTGGACCTGGACGAGCGTGCCAAGCTGACCCCCGGGGTGAGTCCTGGGTGTCCAGGACACTGCAGCCACTCGGCCAGCCTCTGCCACAACCGCGGCCGCTGCATCGAGCAGAGCGGGGGCTACGTTTGCGATTGCACCCACTCCGCGTACACCGGACCCTCCTGCAAGGATGGTGAGTAAGAACCTTATCCTATTATTTCATTCCTCAAATACTCCTGTACAACAGAGCAATAATAGATTTAGTGTACATAGGACCACTGACAGCTGTGACTGGGCCCAGGACAAAGACATCTGAAATGGCCTCAAACCCAATCAATACAATGTAATGATAATCCAATTCTGGGCCCCCTTTCTCCCCGGGCCCGGGACAAGTGACCCCTTTGTCCCCCCTGTCGGCTTCCCTGATGTGTGCGCAGTCTTATGATGCCACTCTACATTTACCAGCCCCTTGTGTAAGGATTGTGAGCATTTGTCATTATCACATATGGGAAAGCAAAAATAGATCAGTATGTGGAATGGACCATCTGTGGTGATATAAGCTTTCCTCATACCAGCATTTATACCCCTAATACTGTTGCATTGACAGTAAAAAAATAGACTTGGCACTTTTTGGTTACAATATTTAATACCATGGAAATACCAGTGTAACACCATGTAAAAAGTTTGTACTTACATCTAGGGTTAGGGTTAGGTTTAGGGTTGGTACATGGTATTACACTGGTATTACATGTTATTAAATATTGTTACACTGATAGTGATAATAGTGAACCAATAAAAAAAAGTGTTACCCACTTTTTTAACCAGCCAGTGACGAATAAATCGTTGAAATCACCACCCACCAAATAAATAATCTGTTGTTCAAAATTTACAAGACCTATTTCGATATTTTACTAGGATTTGGTAGGTAGTTTACATCCCTGTTCTATTATGCAAAGGAAAAATAGATGTAGTTTGAGTCATCTGTATGTAATCTGTATCATCACTATGAGCCACTCCTTCTGTATGGATGGTAAGCTGCAATATGGTGGAAGGTACACAGTATTGCAAAAATAGATGCACTATAAATATACACAACACATGGTACAATAATCTGTTTTGTTTTTGTATAATTATGCCTTGAATTCAGATATCAAAGCACAGAGTGCTTATTGCATGCACTTGCTATAATCTCCAGTATATTTAATGTAATACAGTATTAATGGTCATTATTTGGCAGATCAAAGTTTTTTTAAATGTCTACAGTAAGGGATCATATTTGCATTAAAATGAATGAAGCTATTCTCTCTCTCTCGACTCTCTCATCCCAGTGCTGGCCTCCCAGTAGACGGATTACACACCACATGTTCAGAAGTGATGAAACCCGCCTGTAATATGGCAAATTCATTCGTCCTTTAAGGTGGAAATTATTTATGTTTGTGCCTGCCTGCCTGCCTGCGCAGCGTTGCCCATATCATACCAGCCCCTCTTTACAGGCTCTCCAACAAATGCTGCCGACGTTCGCTTGTTCATAGAACTTATGGAGGCACATGATGAGCTTTTTGATGTTTCTAGTATGCCTTATGAAAAAGGCCTCTGAGATGTCTTTGAGCTGAGCAGTATTTTTTTCTCCTTATTCTTGTGCATATTTTTATTTAGCCGCTTCTTCTCACAAAGGTTTCCGGTTTCATGCTCATCTTCAAGAAGCCCTTTGCAACTTTTGTTATATCCACATATACCGTTGCGGGTTGAAAAAAACAAAAAATAGCAACATCGACTTGCCTACAGTAACCTCGTTTTCTTGGCTGAGCATGAGCGATATACTTCCACTCCTATCTCTGTACACACGGCCGTGGGTGGTAGCAGAGTCCGCTCTCTCTCTCCACCTCTCCGAGAGTCACGGCTTATTATAAAACTTATCGACGCAAACATTAAACACCATCTTGTGTGGGCAGGAACTCTGGGTAATTATATAAGGTGTCCCTTGCTTCTCTCGTCTGCAAAAAAATGATGAAATTAAAAGAGGCAGCAACCAAAAGAACAAGAAGTGCAGACTTGGTGTCGGGCAAACAGACATGTCTGGATATAACTTGCCACATTTTGTGTGCTCATGTGTTCGGGTGTGTGTGCATGCATATCTATATGCGTGTGTCAGAGAGAAAGAGAGACAGACAGAGAGAGAGAAAGTGTTTCTGTGTGTGAGAAAAAGACAGGACAAGAGAGGACCAAAAAAGAGAGAGAAAAATAGAGAGAGACAGAGAGAGAGAGACACTCACACCCCTCCATGTTTTTTTTTTTTTTTTAAACTGTGAGCGAGCGAGCAAGCGCGAGATGATGGCTGGCATTCATAGTGCAAATTGAACTCCATCTGAGGAGGTGATCAAAGAGTGGGAGGACAAGGCGTGAGGGCCGAGGCCCCGGGCTCCCCTGCGTTCCCTCTCTCTCCTCTCAGCAGCTGCCAATCACACCCGCACACACGCTAGCTACCATGCCAACAGACACAAAAGGGATGCTCTCTTGTTCTCTTTTTTTTTCTAAAGTGCCCATGTGCCACCACCCGTGATCGACAAAGGCTGTGGCGATGTGTTAAAAAAGACACAGAGCTCTTCACTCATAATGGAAGTGATGGTACCTGTGAGATATGGGGTGTTGATGGAGGTTTGTGTGCTTGCACTATACGTCCATATGTGAGTGTGTACATGCATGCATAAATGGGTGTGTGTGCGTGTTGGTTGAGGGGTGGGAGACTTGACTGTATATATAGATGTTGTTAGCCCTCCGCCCACCTCCTGCCCCTGCCCCACGTCAAAACCTCATTTTACCGCAGACCTGGTTAAGAGTCAAGTGCACCACTGGGAGAAGTGCTAGAAACGCGGTGCTCTAAATGATCATCGCCAGCCTCCACTTTGTTTTTAAGTGTCCACAGGTACTCATCATCAAAACAGTGTTAGCGTGAGTGTTGTTTCATTACGAGATAGCTCCCTAAGGGGAAACATGGGAGGAGGGCAGCTAAATCTAGACTAGACCTGATACTTTTTCTTCTGCAGTCACATTTCTGCTATATTCAGTCTCTTATTTTTTCCGTATTTCTCTCATAAGCACCTATATGTATTTGTCTACTGATATGTAAAAAAATGTGTTTTCTAGCTTGGCTAACCAGCTTCTCATACAGTACATCAATTTATGTCAGAGCAGCTGTGGCCTACTAGTGAGGGAGTGCAAGTTCAAATCTTGTATCATCTATGGCTGCAGTGCCCTTGAGCGAAGGCACACTTGCTCCAGAGACTATAACCAATACCATGTCTCCAAAAAAACTATCAATCTGTTATGTGCAGTAATATGAATGTGTTATAGGGACCTGGCTCCATTCAGGGAGCTACCTGGTTTTCTAAGCTCACCCTGCTGTATTGAACAATGAACCCGACTCAATCAACTAAATACGTACAGTATGTGTTGGCACTGGTTCATACCATTAGCATAGGCAGCCTCATCTAAAAGCGGCATGGCCAGGTGTTGTCTCACACGTGCAATGGTGCTGGCACAAGCCCAGGAATGGGAGAGAGCAATTAAGGTGGTCGCATAAGCTATTCAGAAACGTTACGAATTCAAATCATCATCCATTTTAATTCTAGTTCTAATTGAAATCTCACAAAGGTAATAGTCCGACCACTTCACCTAGTCTATAATGTATTGATTCCTGAATTGCAGAATGCAAATGATGATATTTCTGCTTTTTGTGTGTGTTACATTGGAAACTCGCAAAGTATAAAGATGTGCATTCACATCCGTAAATGAAAACATACTGTACATATTATGTCTTACTTACATAATATTCTATTAGGGAGTTGAACATGCGAAAGTAAAAAGAGCTACCACAAGCGTGTCGCACATACTGCCGCATATTACCTTCTGTTAAGGACTGGCCTCTGACCCTTGTTATGCAGCAGAGGTGTCCGTGTCGTTCGAGAGAGGTCTCTCAGTCAGAGACTTACCAGAGAAGATGCATTAGTCAAGTCACATTTATTTATATAGCCTCTTTCATACACAGCAAAGGAAACTCAATGTGCTTTGCAAATAATAAATAAATGAAATATAACAATGAAAATATAATATAACTGTAATATATACACTTAGCATAAGACGTTACAATAAAAAGAGCCACAAATAAAATAATAATAGTAATGGAGTGTATAAGAAACACTGCAGTACTGGTACCTTCTGTTGGGGCTAACAATTGATCCTCATTATGCTTCAGTCAGAGGCATACCAGAGGAGACACAGTACCTTCTGTCGAGTTTAACCTCTGACCCTTGTTATGTTTCCAGAGGTGTCGGTTTCATTCGAGAGCGGTTCCTCGGTCAGCTACGCCTTCCGCGACTCGTTCCTGGTGATGCGCGACAGCAGCGCCTCTCAGGCATCCTCCTCCTCCTCCGTCTCCACGGAGACCAGAGAGAACGTGGCCTTCAGCTTCGTCACCACGCAGACGCCCGCCATGCTGCTCACCATCAGCACCACCAGCCAGCAGTACGTGGCCATCATCCTGGCAAACAACGGTAAGGCACCGCAATCACTATCACTACAGTATAATATTATATGGTTGTGATGTCATCGGTCGAATGCTCCATTCATTTCAACGGGGCTCCCCAACGTTCGCACGTCTGTTATTTTTCGATAACGGACGGGTTGGTCTATAACAGACCGCTGTCAATGGCAACAAGACTTTTCACTGCTAAAGCGACTTTTCAACAAGACTCTAATCAGCTGCTGTGATAGACAACACCTGTTGTCCTACCTAGCTGTTAGCGGTGTTCCACAACGGCACTGTTTTGTTTTGCGCAGCAACAATCTTTTGACATTAAAAACTATAATAGCCTAGACTTCACATTAAATAGGCCTAAAGAAATGTCCTAAAGTATATCCATATAATAAGCGGGTTAACTTTCGGCGAGTCGGTCGCTTTGTGGAATAGCAGCACTTCAGAGAGAACAAGACCCCTCCGCTCCGCGTCGGGGTCTAAAGATTCTCTCTGTCGTGCTACTATTCCACGGTAGCGACCTTCTCGCCGAACGTTAACCCTTACATATTGTATATGACAATACAGTATAATACCGGCATGCTGCTCATCATCTGCAACACCAGCCACCAAAGTGTGACGCCATCATACTAGCCGGATGCCATCATCATATACTGTAGGCCTACAGTAAAAAAATATTTTAAATTATTTCAACACTTAGTGCTCTGGGGCCAAATACACTCTAGAAGATGTTAAATCGATGTTAAATCGATGTTAAATCGATGTTAAATCGTTAAGTGTTGAATTATCACTGCATTTTTTTTACTCTGTTCTGGCACAAGCAAACATAACAAATCTCAATTAAATCAGGATGTGGGGAAAAAAACATGGACAGACAAGGCTGTGGTGCGCGCCACATATATTACTGAGGTGAGCACTCATCAGACCTCTGGTCTTTAGCTTGTCTGCAGTAGGCTTGCAATCCTCTGTCCGGGAATATATTAAATGAAGTCATATTGTATGTGCCCGATGACTGACATCCATGGCGTCTCTGGGGCAGTGACTCTTATTGTCAAATCTATTGGTGTATCTGTCAATACTGAGCCAATCCACTGGGGCACATGTGATCCGACATAATCCTCAGGTCACAGGCGCAGTCGGAGGTCCCTCCAATGGGAATTATAATATACAGTTGTTTTAATACTCATTGAAGCTACATTGTATCATTATATGTGTGTACTGTATACATTTATTTATTTTACTATTATTACATCTATACCCTTTACACCCTGTCTCAACTTGTTAGAGGAAAGCTCTCTGATCTGTCTGTGAGTGTTGCGTGGGAGTTACACGTACCGTACAGGGCGAGAGTAAAATATAAGGCTTACCAGAGGAGGAGGAGGAGACGCATTCGGGGTGAGGGTAAAAGATCACAAGGCTTACCACAGCGCATCTCACATGTGTATGAATCACCCCACTGCAGGACATGAAGGACTTGGTGGGGTTGCGGTGGAAGAGGTCATATCTATAAATTCACCATAAGCCCCGAGCCACTGACTAATAATAAACAAACGCATTAAACAAACACGTCACCGCTGCATGGTTCTAACGTCTCACTGCACTTGAGAACTCCTAAGGCCATTGATGTATTCATCTGTTTTTTTTGTTGTTTTTTTTTTGGGGGGGGGGGGGGTCTTTTGTTTGTTTGGGTTTTTTGTTTGTTTTGCTTTCATTTGCCCAAAAAGCATTTTATTTTTCAACATCATTTAACGATGCCATTTTGCCCACTAGACCGCAAAGTGTGTTGTCCACACATTTTTTTTTTACCCGAGCTGTGTTTCATTTTTAGCATCACTTTCACATCACTGCATTCGGCCCAATAGACATTGACAACCATACTCAGTATACACATCCGTATTTTGTACAGTGCAGTTGTAGAGATGTGTCATTTTTAAAAATACGAATATTAAGAAGAAGATTTTCTGTTGCTATCCTCAATAAACATTGGTACCCTCAATACATTTTTCAATAAAGTCTTTTGCAAAAAGTGTTCAAATCCCCCCCCCCCCCCCCCCTCTCTCTATCTATTAATCATTGCCGTCATAACCATAGACACACAAATATCACAGTATGCTCCTTTGGATCAGTGCAAGAGGGGCCACAAAGTGTATTCCATGGCAAACCTTCACAGGGTGTGCCTACAACGTTACGCATGCATGGGCATTTTGTACGGTACCTGTAGAGATGGGTCATTAGTCAATAAAATCCGAACCATACAAATATCACACAATTCCCACAGTGACACGTAAATACATATACATAATGTTTCCTTGGAGCAGTACAAGTGGTGCCACAAAGTGTATGGCATGGCATGCCATCACATGGTGCATGCAATGGTGTTGCGCAAACATACAGTAGGCACAAGCTGCTTGCTAGTCTTGGGTGACTAACATAAACATCCGTGGCTGACTAACACGTTTCTAGATGACTAAGTCGCCAGCTCTCGGGCATCAGCGATTTTAACACTGACACATCGGGCTTATGTTCTCAGACGCTTCATTTGAGAGGGTTTACACTTGTCTGAGTGTGTTTGCCGCTTTCTGTGCCTGACGTGGAATATGTTTGCCTTGCCTTGAATATTTTGCCTTTCCCCCCTGAAGGCTTGAAGCCTATTTTCAAGCGTCCTTTTTTTAGTGTCTTTTTTGTTGTTGTAGTGTTTGTGAATTTTGGTGGTGTTTGTATTGTGTTTTCGAACCACAACACGCAAGGCAACAATATGCATAAATTTTGTCTGTGCGCTCTACCAGAAAGTTGGAGGGAAAACAATGACGTGCGCAAAGCCTCCAAAAAAGCAGTCCAGCTTCTCACGGGCTGAGTGGAATATCAAGATACAGCATGCAACTCAAAATTGCAGTTTTTTTCTGTTCACTAAATCACATTTTGTATAACTTTCGTTGCATTTGTGGCAGACTTTAAACCGACCTAACACAAACACAAACCTATAACTAAATTTGCAAAAATAATAGCACAAAAACTTAATTTTTACTGCCTGTGTCAAGTTGCTGCAATGTGCTCTTGTAATGTGATGGCGTTGGTGTGTTAATGATTTGGTTCAAAAACAGCTAATTTTGCAACTGTGTGTACGGTACAGTAATCTAACAGCGGTGGGTTTTGCAATGTATCAACACAGTTGTGCTGATTTGGTGTGAGTTTGTTGCATCCGTGTGAGGAATTTAGCAAAAACGGATTGAGTTACAAAAAAGGAGCTTTAGTGATGAGGAAAAAAACTGTAGTTATTGTAATATATAATATATAACCTTCAGGCAGACAATCAGTGATTCTTTTGACTGTATTACTTTTTATTTCCTTCATTCAAACCATAACAGAACAAAAAACAATCTGCAAACCTTTGTCAATTTAACGAGTAATTTGCCAGTGTGATGATTGCATTTTTTAATATAAATTCTTGAGTTAACCCTCTAATCCTGCACTCTTATACAGACAAGCTTACATTTTCTATTTTTGACTTCATTACCTTATATTCAAACCTGCTTGTTTTCATATTTTTACAGCAATACACAGCAAAAGGAATGGAAGTGTCTCTGAGTATAAACCAATATAAATCAGATTGAGTATTTACAACACTGGAGAGTCAAGTCACTCTATAATCTGAAGTATGTAGTCAAGAGTCAGGATAATTTCAACTCAGGTGGCCAGTGTAATTTCAACTCTACAGCTATTAATATTTCCACAATATTGGGTAGAAATAACTCAGAAAATGTTGCACCGACCAAAGAGTAAAATTCACTTTATTATTTTCATTACTATGTTATCTGAATGGAGTTCATTTAAAGTCTTTATATTAACTCTGGTGTTTTTACAGAGCATCCCTCTATTGAAAAAATGTTGCACACTCCTTAGGTCTTTTCTTTCTTGACGTTCTTTTCTGCAGTTTATTTAATCATTCTCAAGAGATGATGTTTCCATTCACCTCTTCTCCTGTCAATGAGTAAAAATGACCAGCAGAAAAGTATGAAGCCTGGGACAGACCAGGGATGCATTTCTCGAAAGCGTAGCTGCTCACTACGGTAGCTGCTTTATTGGTTGCATTACAATTTCCCATTGGCAACTACCCAAGTTGCTAACTGCTATCAACTACCCTTTCAAGAAATGCACCCCAGATAATATCTGTTTTAGGGGTTGTCAAGAAAGCGTTCTCTCACTTTGTAAAGAAGATGTTACAGCGCATCATTAAAACAGCAGAGAGAATCATTGGGTGCCAACTACCCACACTTGAGGAGATCCACCATACACGCTGCACAAACAGAGCATTAAACATCCTTAAAGATCACACACACCCTGGTCACAGGCTCTTCACCATGCTACCATCTGGCAGGCGCTTTAGGACTCTGCGTGCCCGCACTACGAGAATGAAGGACAGCTTTTATCCAACTGCCATTAGACTCTTGAACGCAATACGTCACTTGCCCCCCCTCAATACTTCAGGACTATCGATACTGTGAGATGCACATGGATTTTTATGGATTTTTATTATTTATTTACTGTTAATATATCTTTTATTTTGTGGGCATTTGTGGGTTGCTACTAAACACAATCTCGCTATATTTGTATAGTGACAATAAAAGTCTACTCTACTCTACTCTAAAGTGTGCTCTCACTTTATTAAGTTGTGTGCACATCTAAAAAAAGCATGTGCACGATACCTAAATTGTGTGCTCGTCTTGTGAAAACCATGCACTCACTGCAATGCAACTGTGGTTGTCATTCATGATTGTTCAATAACGTTACCACGCTTTTTAAAACCGTGGCCACACTTGAATAAATTGTGCTCACAAGATACAAAGCGTAGGCATGACTCAAGTAACTGGAGCCCACGTTTTAGGTAAAGGTGCGTGCACTCTATACAAATGCACAGTGTAGCCTCTTGGTGCAGATGGAGTCGCAGGCGGGCCTATTCACTATTTGCTGAAAATACTCAACTATGTACATCATAACAACATTGCTATGACATTACCGAGAGCCTTAAGTAACAGATAAAGACATAGCCATTACCATTTTGGTGACAATAAGGTTATAACATAGGCTCTACGCTAAGGGGTTAATACATTGAGGGCACTCTTTGCAAACTGAGCTCTCGTTTTATTGACTCAACAAATGTTGTCATCCTTGAGCCTTTAAAGGCTCCGTAGAAAACAACATCAAAAGAAGAAAAATCCCAAGTGTGCGAACTTTTTTCACAAACTTTTTTGATCAGCACCTGGGATTGTGTTCAAAGACAAGCCACACGTGTCCTTATATTGAAGCCATCCCATTGATTCCCATAGGGAGTCTCCAGATCTGGTACCAGCTGCATGAGGAGAGTAGGCCTGACGTGTTCAGCCCCACCCCGTCCAGCCTGGCCGACGGACGCCTCCACCGCGTACGCATACACCGAGAGGCCAAGGACGTCTACGTACAGGTCAGCTGGGGATGGGCGGCGGGATGGGATGGCGGGGTGGAGGAGTGTAGGAGTGTGTGTTGAATGGGTGGGCACTGCTCCATCAAAAATGAGCCCAGTGCTGAATGTGGTGGTGCTTGCGAGGGAGAGACAGAGAAAGACAGAGACAGAAAGTGTGTGTGTCTGTCTGTCTGTCTGTCTGTCTGTGTCTGTGTCTGTGTCTGTGTCTGTGTCTGTGTCTGTGTCTGTGTCTGTGTCTGTGTGCATACGCACGGCAGGAGGTGGTGGGGCGGGGGGCTGATGCAGAGTTTGTGTGTGTGTGTCTGGGGTAGTGTTCTTAGTTCATCAAAGGATCTGTCTACAGATGCGGTGGAATGGGAGTTGCTTTGTGTGTGTGCATGTGTGTTTGTCCTTTTGTCATCAAAGGATGGGTGAGGACATGGAATGGGTGTGTGCGTGCGTGAGCGTGTGTGTGTGTGTGTCTGTCTGTGTGTGTATGTGTGTGTGTGTGTGTGTGTGCGTGTGCGTGTGCGTGTGCGTGTGCGTGTGCGTGTGTGTGTGTGTGTGTGTGTGTCTGTCTGTGTGTGTATGTGTGTGTGCGTGTGCGTGTGCGTGTGCGTGTGCGTGTGCGTGTGCATGTGCATGTGCGTGTGTGTGATGTGAGTGATGGTGGTGGTGTCATGACGGAGCGTGGGGTGCTGTTAAGGTCAATCAATGCCAAGCGGTAAGTATGTGTGCTTTGTTCTCAGGCAACCTTCACACAGTATGTCGGCATGGACGCTGCCTAAGACCATTTCACACAGAAAGGAAAAATCAAACCATTGATTCTGCATATAATAAGGTCATGTACCATTGAATGTATATAATGTCTATGAAGAAAATCATGATGATAAACACCATCGTAATTATTTTATAATTAAAAATATAAAATATATTATTTTTATATTTTAATTAGCCAGGCCGCACCCTCCTAGTAATGCAACACCTTCTGCGTTGCTTCTAGTCAGGCCAGGAGCAATACAAATATCGTTTCTGAGCTCCCGAAAAATCGGGAACTCATCCCACAATCAGCAGCATACCAAGGAAGGCGGGTCAACCATGCTGTTTCGTAAATGTTACTTCTTAGGTCAGACCAAGTCTCAAAGAGATTTGAAAGTCAATGATAATCAGGCTATATTTGTAGAACAACAGTAATAATTGTTGTTATAAATTATTACTGTACATGAAATGTCAAAATCACTACAAATGACAAGAAAACAAAGAATGTGTGGTGGATTTTGGTGATGAATGGCGTAAAAAGGAATGAAATTGCATGTATAAAGCACATATAGAAAAAGGACAAAAACGTGTTGTTGTATAAGTAAGAACAGAACAGGCTAACTTTGTGCTAACAATTTGAAGATGTGAAAGAACAAACAAATAGGCATACATACATGAGATTATCAGAAAAGGGTTCAGATGGAAAAGTACTGAGCTTAATTTTAGGGGGCACATTAGGCCTACATATTTGCAAATAAGATAAATTCCCCTCACAAGCACCACTCGTGACTGCACGACACGCCCACTGTATGGCAGACACAAGACATACAAATTATACGTATTTCTAAACTAAGCGTCTGCTTCTAGACGATTACTCTGCAAAATAACACGAGATGTTCTAGGGTAAAGGCTTTTGCACCTAGCAGCAGAGGCGCATCTTGTCACCAGGCTAGGCAGGCAGCCGCGTGGGGCCCCCAAATCCCTATATGGTGAATAACAGCTCACACTTTACTACAGCAGTGGCCTTTCCATTTTCACTTGGGGCCCCACCTGACCCTAGAATCACCTCTGCCTAGCAGAGATAGACGGGATAAAACCACAATGATTTTGCTTCAAGCAAATGGAGAACTGGAATTGAGGATGCGAAAATCACAATGCAGGGACAGTTTGTTTTGAGACAAGGTGGCCGAGAGAGTTGAAGAAGAGGTCACATATATTTTTATTTTATTTGACAAGGATTGTATGACACATATAACCTACAATTGAGCAAAATTATAACCATAAGGGTATTTTTCATCTGTAGCCGTTGGACCAGAATTGTCGTTAAAAAGGAAGATGATTAGAATTGATAATATTAAGATATATAATTATAACAGATGCTAAGACACAACACAAACCACAACACAAGATCAATGACTGAAATGCACACAGTGTTGCCCTGTACTTAACCATTTCTTAAGACCTGATTTTAAGAGTACTGTGTGTGCATGAGTGGGTGATTGAATAGAGAATTGCAACCAGCAGTATGTGTGCTATTGGGTCAGCGTACTTTTTCTAACCAAGTGTGCTGGTTAATACTAGGGTGCTATCATCTGGTGTGTTATTAAATTATAGAATGACTGTACATTATTCATTAGGCATTGGGGGTGTTGTTTTCCTTATTCCATACATTTACTTTGGTTGTTTTGTTGTCATTCCTTTTACTTTTGTTACTTTTACTTTTGTTAACATTTACAATTGATGATATGCCTTGGTATCTTTGTCTACGAAGAAGTGTGCCTTGGCTCAAGGAAAGTTAAAAGCCACTATACCAAGCACACAAGTCTATGTAAACCCTGTACCAAGTAGTGGGAGGTGAAGACCCAGACCAGAACCAAAGTGCTTACGACGATAATTTTTAATGTCACAAGATAAGACCAAAGATCACCATTGTGAAATTCCGTAAATACCCCGGACGTCGCAGTTCGGGGGGCCCCGCTGGGCCTTAGGGTATATATAGTGAGTGCTTTGCAACTCAAACGGAGGAGCAATTGCGGACGATTAACGACTATAAGAAGCAACTGGTCTCGGGTCGCGACTCACTCCTTGGTACGGGTGGTGGCTGTTAGCAAGGTTTTTGCTGGTTCCTGTTTTGCTGGTGTTTGGCATAACCTAGACCTGCCGGGTGAGCAAATAAACTCTCAACAACATCTATTTCAATTCTGACTGGGCTGAATTCTTCCAAAACGTGGCGACAAGACTTGGGCTCGAGCGTCCTCACTCAGGGCACCTGAGGAGCTCGGGTTACGAAGAAAATCTTCAAATGTCAAAATAAGAACTAAATCCCTTCCCCATCACCATCACAAAAATTGCAGCAGTTGTCTGAGATTTCACGTTTTTTAATATTTGGGAACAAATATTTTTTTTTTTGTCGCCATTTACAGTCAATTCTCCTGATATACCTCCATCCACCTCGAGATGATTCGCTGGCAATGTGATTCCAATATTGAGTAGAATTTTTCGATATGTCGTTATCAATACAATAGGCTGTCTGTGGCCCCTGAACTGAAATGAGTTTGAAACCCCTGGTTTACGTAGATGGTGCGGACACCGTGGACTCCATGCATGGATGTTAATGGGAATTCATGGCATATTTCAATTCAATTCAGTACTTTATTTCAGACTCAGGGGGGTCCGTATCACATATAAAACCATCACAACACAGTAAAAAGAAAAATAACCTATAAGAACAAGTGCATGGATGTTATAGGGTAGATACAGTGCATGGATGTTAAGGGAATTCACATTCTAAAACTCAAAGACGACTACTATCCCCCACAGATGCAGTTAGCAAAGTTTGCAAAGAGACGAATAATGTGCACTGTGTGGTGCAGGAGTAAGTTGATGAGGCCTTGAGTCCGGCGCTGCATTGCTGATCAGGGTGAAAGCACCATCCTAATTTACTCTGGTTATGGCTGTGTACCATAGCCTGCACTGCTGACTACGACCCTTGTCATATTTTGGGCACTTTGCAGAACTGAACTGGGGGACAAGAAAGCTGCAGCAACATCACCATGCCAACCAGTTCAGAGAGAGAGAGAGTTAGAGGGAGAGAGAGAGAGAGAGCAGAGGAGAGCAATAAAAACAGAACGAGAGAGAGTGAAAGAGAGAGAGAGAGAGAGAGAGAGAGAGAGAGAGAGAGAGAGAGAGAGAGAGAACCAAAGAGGAAGGGAGAGCAGGAAAAGGGAGAGAGTGTGCAAAGCAAAGACGAGTTTAGCATCTGAGATGGTATCATTGAAGCATTTAGCACACTGCGGGGAGGTTGCTATCTCAGGAACTTCACAGGCTGTTATTCTACCTACTCGTGAAAACACCGCAAGTGGTCCGCTCAAAGACTCCTGTGCAGCTGAGCACTGTTTTAGAAGCGGAAGGAAAGAACCATAACACCTTTTCTTCCTTTTTCATTTCATTTGTTGTTCTTTTTTTCCTTTTTGAAAAGTGTTTTTCAAGGGTTTTCGCATTATTGGCCAAGCTTAGAAAGTAACACTTACATTTTATTTTTTCGCATATAAAAAAATGCTTTCTTATTGAAGCTACTACTGTTCATCACATTACATATTTATACATTTGCTGTGTGGGAGTTATGTTCATTTCATGAGTTTAGCAGCTTGGGTTTGTTGGTGTACCGAGTTCTTCTCAGCCATCTCTCATAAATTCTCAGCTCCGGATTAAGGCTGTTCATAGGACTCCCTCACGAAGTAAGCTCTCTAGCTCAGCCGCTAAACTTGGAGAGCCTCAGAGGAATCCAGCTTGAGACATAACCCTTGGAGAGCCCTTTACAATTTTTCATGGCCCATTCAAAAACATTGTATTAATAAACAGGGCAAGGGGGATAATGATTCTTGTTTATATTTCCAGTGTGGACCAGTGTGTTCAGATATTCTTTCTTAGTAAGAAAATGATGTTCATTATTTACAGTAAATATGAAATATATTGTGAAATATTACATTAAATAGACGTTATAGATCAGGGATGGTTTTTTAACCATATAAAAATATATCTAGAACTGAAAAATTGTGCCTATTTGACGTGATACGAATTTAAGTGGTTTCATACTGTGTGTCATTTTTCCTCTCACTCTTCTCACCAGGTGGACCAGCACAGTAAAAAATACACCCTGTCGTCTGACACGGAGCTGAACTCAGTGAGATCACTGACACTGGGGAAAGTCACCGGTGAGTGCCATCACGCCACAGGGGTACTATCTGGTGTCTAGTGTGTGTGTGTGTGGGGGGGGGGGGGGGTGCATCACCTTTTAAGAGCACTGCGATGATTTCACCATTACTGTGGGGAGCCGTAGAGCTGTCCCACGGAGCTACACACCTGATGATGAAAGCTGATGGGAGCACACTCTCACTATCTTAGTCTCTCTCCTCTCTCTCACCCCTCTCAAGAAAACATACCCTATATATATACTCTATCTATCTATCTATCTATCTATCTATCTATCTATCTATCTATCTATCTATCTATCTATCTATCTATCTATCTATCTATCTGTCTATCTGTCTATCTGTCTATCTGTCTACCCTCTCTTTCTGTCTTTCTCTCCATCCGTCTCTCTCTCTCTCTCTCTCTCTCTCTCTCTCTCTCTCTCTCTCTCTCTCTCTCTCTCTCTCTCTCTCTCTCTCTATCTCTCTCTGTGCTTCTGTCTCTCAGCACTTGTAGCATGCCACTCAGCATGTCTATCAGTGTCTCTGCTTCTCGAGTGGCCTTAAAGAGAATGACATCTCTCCCCCACTTCACTTTGATTAGCAGTGGCCAATCAATTCTCTGTGTATGTGCTTGTGTGTGTGTTGTGTTGTGTTGTGTTGTGTTGTGTTGTGTTGCGTTGTGTTGTGTTGTGTTGTGTTGTGTTGTGTTGTGTTGTGTTGTGTCGTGTTGTTGCCATAGCAACTTTTATCTTTAATTTAGTGACTCGCTGCTGTGGCTGAATCTAATTTAGCAGACTGAGGAATTATTGATGTGACAAACAAGACTTCGAAGTGACGCCGCAGAGACTTTGTGCCTCGCGTACATCAGCTTCAGACAGAATCATATGTTAATCATAACATTTGTGCTCTCACCCCTGGCGCCGTCTACTTCTATTGCACATTACAGGGTAATTCGTGATCTTCGGATCGGAGTTTGTATTGCTGTTTTCTGCTGCAATTAGTTTTAATATAGCATGTACACCACAAATGCACACACTGAATGCTAACAACGTTCTTCACATTATGGTTCTAATGCTGACTTTATTTTTCTGTGATTTCTTTCTTAGCACACTTTGCAATCACACTTAGCCTACATTGGTAGATCTGAAGATCTCAGCTAGCCAAACACTCTCAATGTTTGAGTACTGAGTCTTGGTCAGTAATTGCATCACGGTTCACGATCAAAGAAAAAAAAAAGAGCTGTAGCTGATCATTTTTGAAGTCCATACTTTTCCATCAGCAAGATACTTAAAAAAAAAAATCTATTAAAACATGCTATTACTTCCTTTAAATTGAAAGTCCATGTATCGCCCTCAGTATATACATTTTATTTTAAAAATCACATAATTTAAAATATATATATTTTGACAATTTGGCTCTGGATGAGGGCAGTTCACTACTGCGAAAATCACAGTCTATATAGCATAATGGCAGTTTACCAGGGGTGAAGCAAAAGCTATAATAATACCTAATAATACGTTTTCCTCCCTTCAAGCCTGCAGGCACTGTATAAACATCTGCTTCTCACTGCATTAAGGCAGTGAGAGACCAAGGTGTTAAGCTACCTCTCAGCCAGAGGTGTCTTAAGTAGACATAGAAGTGAACAAAAAAGAAAAACCTTCATTGGGAACTCATTTAATTCAGTGGAATAACTGGTGTAAGAACTACGTAATAGCGTATATGCACCAGTGATGTATTTACGGCATGAACTTGTTTTTCAAATAGAAAGAGAGAGAGAGTTGGGGGGAGGGTCGGTAAATGACCTTGGGTCGGAATCAAACCCGGGTCCTCTGGTCCACGGTGTGCCATATGAATTCACGTCTGCTTCTATTCTACACACCACTGCTCTAACACCCGCAGGCGCCCAGGCTCTGGATGAGAAGGTGGCGGTAGCGGGCTCCAGGGGCTTCGTGGGCTGCTTCTCCTCCGTGCAGTACAACCACGTGGCCCCCCTGAAGGCAGCCCTGCTGAACAGGGGCAGCTCCCTGGTGACCGTCAGGGGAAACCTGCTGGAGGCCAGCTGTGAGGCCCTCGCCGTTTCCACTTCCAACTCTTTCACAGGTGAGGCCATTTCCCTTATATTATAGCCTGCACAATGCTTGGAAGACAATGCTCCGTACACACTCTTACTGTAAGAGAAAAGAAGAGTAGAGTAGAGTAGAGTAGAGTAGAGTAGAGTACAGTCGAGCTATCTGATAGCATAATGAGGTAATCAGGTAAACATGATATTGAATCACCTCCAACTCTTTAACATGTGAGGCCATTTCCCTTGTATTATAGCCTGCACAATGCCTGGAAGACAATGCTCCGTATACACTAGTACTGTAAGAGAAAAGAAGAGATGAGTAGAGTAGAGTAGAGCACAGTAAAGTAGAGTACAGTAGAATTTAGTTATCAGGTAGCATAATGAGGTAATCAGATAAAAATTACATTGAATCACCTCCAAATCCTTCACAGGTGAGGGCAAATACGGCAGCCACCCAAGCCATGCATTATTATGTTTGTGTACATAGACACTACAAATGTGTTAATAATCAGATTGAAGCCATGCCGACATGAACTGCCATCATGTAAACACAACAATTGTAATGAAAAGGAATTCGAAAATTTGATAGAAATTTGGTTTGGATTAAAGGAGTTGGAATAGATTTCCGATAATGTGTTAGCAAAATATTACCTGAGCTGGATTGTTTTCTGCTCCTGCACAATTGGTGCATGCATGAGTCCCATTATCATCTAAAGCTGTTTAGCCAATTCACATCAATGTCTTCAAGCAAAGCTATATTACATTGCTCCCGCCGCTATTTGGACTTTTATCCATAGCTGCGCTGGCAGTGCAGCTCTGTCTGTCACAGGTGAGAGCAGTCTACGCCCCTCAATGACGCCCACACACACCCAGTCAGATGCACTTCATGAACCATGGAAATTACTACAGGCCAATCTCTCAACACAACCTGCACTTCTTGATTCCTAGGGCACGCCATCAATCATGTTGGCACAAAATCATTTGACTAAACAAGGCATGTCATAAAAAGAATTGATTGACTGATTGAGTTGATGTTTGATTGGCTGGTTGACTGATTGAGTTGTTGTTTGATTGGTTGGTTGATTAATTGGCTGCAGACGGATTCAGAGCTGATTGGCTTGTGTTTTGTCGTCCCACCTCAGTTCACACTGAAACAAAAGAAAGGAGGAACACAAAACAACTGAAAATGACAGAAACAAGTTGAAGTATAGCCTGATTTCCCAAGACACAGCGATGAAGACAGAGGCATTTTGGCATTACCTGCTGGCTGGCTAACATAGACATCTTGGTGTCCTCTGCTCTCTCCTTAGCACATAGGAGCCATAGACACATCAACTGACTTCTCACCTCGTAAAACTCAGAGATATAACAACCTCTTTCCCTGTATATCCCCTTTTGTCCTCTCCTTCTTTTCACTTCCTTGCTTCCTTTATTCCTTACTTCCATCTCTCTCTCTCTCTCTCTCTTTCTCTCTCTCTCTCTCTCTCTCTCTCTCTCTCTCTCTCTCCTCCTCCTCCTCCAGACCATGTTGAGGAGCCGGACAGAGCTAATGAGCAGGATGGTGGCGTGACCCGGCATGACTCAGCAGTAATCGGAGGTTGGCTTTTTACTACCTGCCGCCACCTCATTGCAGTTCGCATCGCACTCACTGATCTGTGAAACGAGCCTCTCCTTTCTCTCTCTCTCTGCTTTTTATTTCCTCTTTTTTTTAATACATTTTATTATTCCTGCACTCCACTCCGCTACACACTCGTGTGTTCTTGTTTCGCCCACTGAGGCAACATTAATTTCATCTCTGCAGCCACTGTGGGTACTGTACAGTATGTCTCGCTGGTGTTATGTGGACCACACAACCTTGCAGTGTGTCCTGCAATAAAACAGCACACTAAACATGAAACATAATGTTTACATTCATAGCTGTGTGACGATATTTAAATGGAAGAGGGATATGACATGGGGTTGCGTTCAATAGAAATGTATGGTAAGCAAAAAGGGACAAAATGGGTCAGAAATGTGTGGGTGGTAAAGGCAGGGCTAAATGAGGAAACAAGTGCAGTACTTTTACAGTAGAAAGTTCTGCTAAAGCATGGAAAAAACCCACAATGCTCTCGTTACTGATTTTTAATCCTGGCATGTCGCCCAAATCGTCATGATAAAAAACCAGCGTACAGTTAGATGAATGAACGTGTTTTCTCATTGTTCTACCACTAAAGTATGGACCCTCATCTGATGGTGTCCTCTTGTCCCCCCCCCTTAAGGAGTGGTAATGATTTAGTGTTAAGCGACTGATTAGTTTCTGT
>NC_085869.1:53402383-53434883 GCF_034702125.1 Engraulis encrasicolus
CTCTGTTTTACATTAAGATGAAGCTGTATTGATGTGCGTGCACAGACTGCTGAGATATGAATTAACATCTCTGCGGATAAATGAGCTTAAATTATGGTTGTCCATCAAATGTACAAAAAAACAAAGCTGTATTGTTAGAATTGAACAAGGCACAACTGCAAAGTTTAAATAAGCCTTATCAGTCAGGTACGGCTGTCTTTTTCCAAAGGAAACAATCTAAAAAAATATCTCCTCACAATACCTGTATGAAAAATGTTTATTCGGAAAATGTGTGGAACATTTGCCCAATTAAACATATCATGCCATACTTTTCTTAAGTCTTGAAATATGACTTGATATGCTTCAGTATTTGGGATAAGCACAGAAATATATTTACGTTTCATGTTTTTGTCAAATCATCTGCAGAATATTAAGTTCAATTTCTTAAGTGTATTTCATGGTATTTTAGACACATTTTTTTACACATTCTCAATTTGACATAGTTATTTGAGAGAAGCTGAATCACTTCCTTTGTAAGGACAAAGACAAAAAACAATCATGCAAGGATTATAGACCCTGCTAATAAGAGATGTCAAATGGCTTGCAACCTCAGCAAGAGATGACAACAGGTGGCATTAAAGTCATGTCCCTGTAAAAGAGTATTAACACACAAGGTTTGGTCTAAAGTCTGACCACAGCCTGGTAAACCCTATCAGCACAGTAGATTTTTTTGTCTGTTTTTGTCTGGCCTTGTACCATAGGGGATAATCATAGTTGGGCTTTGAATCTGGCCTGGCATTGCCCTTTAATTACGATGCTTGGTCTAGTTTTGACTCTGTGTAGGAAGTTGTTCGGACGGACTCAGCACAGTGACAAGCCAGTATGAACAAACGCCAGCAATTGGTTCCACGACTTTGCAATGGTGTGTGCCCAGACTGTACATTTCATGTTACAGTCTGACTCTCCATGCTATTCCAGCCATTGAAGTTACAGTACAAATATTAAAAAAACAAATCTGTGACAAACATACAGCCTGAGGAACGGAAATCAGTATGCCTATGGCACCTTCGGTAGGTTGAGGCTTAAAACACCTGGCAGTTGACAAAACCCTTGCGGCATGAGAACAGAACGGAGAGACATAAAAGGAACAGACAGGTCACTGATCATAATCCAAGCATCTATACACTTAAATGAAGCGACAATGACAATAAGGGGAGGACAAAAAAGGAGGCGGAAAACTGAACAAAAGGAGGAGGGCAGATGAGACAGATAGAAGACAAGGTCAATAAAAGCAGGTAAACAAAAGGCAAAGGCCTACATAGTCAACGCGAGTGAGCAGCAAGGCACATCACCACAAACAAACTAAGACACAACAACACAGGAAAGAAGAACACCAAACGAGGAGCGCACATACAGAATTGAACACAGTCAGACAGACAAATACACAGACTGACTGGTTGGGACACCAGCATGGCTTTCCCCTGATTGCCGGGGCCGGATTAAGATAGCCTAGGGCCCTTGCGCTACAGGTTGTTGTGGGGGCCCCCTGGAAGACACATTTCTCGAAACATTTATATAGACAGTGTCATAATTACAAGCTAGGAATTAAGGACATGTCTACCAACTACAGGCATCCCATCCCTGATATTGATAGCGGCTCCCCAATGCCAGCAAGTCAAATAAAATATCCCTGATTTTAGACTATGGATTGCAAGTTAGCTTTTTTCCATTTGGCAATGCGGGACAGAGAAAGATAATGACTCGTGCGGCATGCGTGGAATAGTTTTGTAGGACTTCCTGCAAAAGTCCCAGGAAAAATATCAGGCAGATGTTTTATGCAGACTGGACGATATGCAGGACATGAACATACACGTGCTTTAACACTAACGCCATTTTTATTTGTTGGGGGTCGACAAGCATCTCAGAGTTTTTGGAACTTGTGATGTCTGCAACTGTATTCAACACAGTAAGTGTTTTTTTCGATATTGCATCTTGTCACAATTCTCAGACATGAGCACGTGACGATGGCGAGTGTGTGTGCTGTATGCTTTTCATCCTAATCACTCCGTCCCTGCTCAGCTGCTAGTAATCATGTCCGCCCCACTCACAGCGTGACAATGGCTTTGACGTCTGTTCCTCTGTCAGGCCTTGTCTTCTCCTACCATGGCTGGATGTCACGGTGAGACGGTGTGTGCGTGCGTGTGTGCGTGCGTGCGTGCGTGCTTGCCTGCCTGCGTGCGTGCATCTGTGTGTCTGTGTGTCTGTGTGCGTGTGTCTGTGTTGGCAGGGCCACTGACAGCTTTGGCTAGGCCTGGGATAAAGTTAAAATTAAAATCTAAAAGCCACCCATCAATACATAGAATGTAATGCAGACACAGTTCTGGGCCCTTGCTCTCCCTGGGCCCGGGACGACTGACCCCTTTGTCCCCGTCCCCTGTCATCTATTCTGTGTGTTGCCTACGGAACACCTGCAGACACATGAAAAGCTCTGTGCTGCACAGCCAGCCGTCTCCTCTGCTGACACTGTGTAAAATGGCAGCCACAACTCCAGCAGCAGCAGAGTATGCCTGTAATCCTCATTCACCATCTCACTCCATGTAGTGTGTTTCTCTGGGTCATAAGCACAGTATTCACATACTGTATGACATGACAGATGATGGATTCATCATAAGCACCATTCTTTGTTTACATCATTCATTCATTGATGACGATGATGATGATGATGATGATGATGATGATGATGATGATGATGATGATGATGATGATGATGATGATGATGATGACGACGACGATGGAAATTATGAAGTTGTCCATCTATGTTTGTGGCTCATAATTACTGGATTTATATGAAATACGTTTTGCCCGTTGTTAGGGCAGCATCAGGGGACTTTCAGTGTACTGAATTTACCACATTTTTCAACGTGAGCGCCGTACGTACGTATGCACTGAAACAAAGTGCCCGAAGAGAAGACACGGCATATGTTTCTCTCTGCAGCAAGAAAACTGCTGCCTAGGCCGCTGCTTCAATTTGACTCCGCAATTTGGGCTCCATTTTATGCTATTAAAATCACACAATGAAAGCTCTCTGTGCAGCATGGATAAGAGGTAGGGGGACACTCTCCAAATGATCTGCTTTCGCCATCAAATTATTGTGTGCTTTCAGTACCGCACAGACAGAGAGGCAAATCTGCCTCAAACAACCCCCCGAGGGCCACATGTGCCACATCAGGTTTAGTCAAAGATGGTAGATGAGCACATCACTGCAGGAAAACCCTTTATGGCAGGCCACTTCAGGAACATAATGGCACACAGCTGATTTACATTACATTATTCCTGCTGACACTTTTATCCCAAGTATTTTCGAGTATTTACAGGCAGTTTGGTTAAGCTCACTGAAGCATTGTGAGTTTAGGTGCCATGCTGAAGGGTACTTAAAGCTATGACAACAGAAGATTCGATCCTGCAACCTTCAGATTCTAAGACCAACCATTGGGCTAAGACTGCCCTATCCAGACTGGGTCAGGGGGGGGCTCTTTCGAAATTGAGGTGAAATGTGCATTGGTAAAGATAAAATCCGCCATCTGATTATACACATAAATTGGATTACGTCATCAAATTATCATAAATTAATTATAATTAATGAGGCTGATATCAGATTAGGTAAAGTTATGCTAATGCCATGGAATAACTAAAGGCTACTAATAATGTGCAATAAGGAAGGTACACTGAGGAGACTTAGATCAGTGATCTTTGGTCTGACAAAACCTACCTGTTAGAAAACTGTTAGAGCCTAAAAAAGATAATCCTAATATTTTCGTATTAAATTGTAGCCAACCAAATTTTTAGGAAAAGTCACCAAGTTTGGTAGTCATGGAGTCCAGTCTGGATAGGGTTTAGATGCTAGATGTTCTTTGTCACATTGAGATGTGTGGTTGATGCTTTATTTGTCTGGATGTTACTGTATCCATTTGCATAATGGTCTATGGGAAGCGAGTTGCTGGATTACTTCTTCATGGAAAAGGTTCATTGACTATGCATGTGCTGATTAGCTTGATGTGATAATGAGCTCACCCCCACCCTCACCCTCACCCTCTCACCCTCATCCTCTCTCTCTCTCTCTCTCTCTCTCTCTCTCTCTCTCTCTCTCTCTCTCTCTCTCTCTCTCTCTCTCTCTCTCTCTCTCTCTCTCTCTCTCTCTCTCTCTCTCTCTCTCCCTCCCTATCTCTTCCCCTCCCCATCCTCCTCTCTGCCTATTTCTCTGAACTTGTTTTGTTGACATGCAAATAACAAACCCTTTAAAAACTGGTGGAACAAACTTAATGTTCATGAACATCCAAAAATGATATTTTGGTCCATTTGGCTGCAACATCAATGACGTTTCCTTCAAAAGTGTTTGAAACGAACTCAGCAATTAACCTGGCAAGGACTTCATAAATGAGAATATTCGGTTCTGGGTTTTTTTTTAGCAATGAAGTGAACATTTGTATTTGTCCTGAAGTTTTATCTGTCAAGGTTAGCAGTAATGAATTCCCTGAAGACCTTTTAGATTGTGTTTATATGAGATGGTGAGAATTAATTTAGTGGTTCAAAGTCCATAAGTTATATAACAGTATAACCTCTAAAATAAGACAGCAGTCCATTTATATTCTACATAAATGAACTAAATACAAGAAGTAAATCCTGTAAATATACTTGTGTGCAGTGTTTTCACACTACAGTTGGTCAGTCAGAATCCAGTTTTGGTTTTGGAGGGTTTTTGCCTCCTCCAGTAGCTCTGATGACATTGTTAAATATTTTGTTTGTCATTGCTTGTGCTTGCAAACAGGGGAATGTGTATACATGCATATATGCATTCACCCGTATGCCCCTCTCTCAGCATACTATCGACTATAGTGTGAGTTTGTGTGTGTGTGTGCGCATACATGCATGCGTGTGTGTGCGTGTGCGTGTGTGTGAGATTTGTAAAAAAAAAAAAAAAAAAAAACAATGTTCCAAGATATTGAAGATGTGCAGTAATGTGGTTTCACCAACAGATAAGTTACGTCTAAACTGGTTGGCACTACAGACAGTCTCATTGCCAGAGGGCATCCTCAACGGGTGAGTGAGTGAGCCCGTGCGGCACAACAGAAATAGAGAGGTATCTGTCAGTGTGGAATTACAGACTCTCTTTGATAAGATGTCTTGAGGCATGAGCCACCAGCTCTGAGCTCTTTTTTCAAAGCAACCACAAACATCTTAAACCTCGCTGATGAAAGCCACACTATGCTCTCAATCACTTCCAGTCTCTCTCTCTCTCTCTCTCTCTCTCTCTCTCTCTCTCTCTCTCTCTCTCTCTCTCTCTCTCTCTCTCTCTCTCTCTCTCTCTCTCTCTAAGGACTGCTTGCTGAAACCATGGCAACATATAGAGTTGTTTAGATCAGCATGCCCGCCACAAACACAGTCGCTAAGTAGGATTCGTGTGTATTTAGAGGGCGAGGGGATTTCTTGCTCTTAAACAGAGAGCAGGTAAGATTGGATTCACACCTGGAGCCTTACATGTCTAATGCCTTTCAAAGGCATAAATGAATGATGATTTTAGGATGCACTAGTTGCAGATATGTTACATATGTGGGAATAAGTCTGCCATGTTTTTAGACTCTGGATGAAAACAGTGTGAACTAAACAAGTAATTTAACCACTTAATGCAGTGATGTTTCTACCCATTTGTTGGTGCCAAGATGAAAATTGGGCATGGGGTCCTCTTGAATTGTTTTTCTTTGTATTAACTATGGCAGGGCTGACTGTTGGGTGCCCATACAGAGGGAAGATTTGGTGGGGTCATTGCATGGTCTGCCCAACAGTAAAGCAAGCAGAAGACAGACATGCTACATTACCTCTGTACTGCAGATTTGGTGACTCTATGGAATAAGGCTTTTGTAAGGAAAGGAACTACATTATTCTAACTGTTGTGGTCCTCCCCAAGCACATACTACATGTGTTATTATATTACAATGTTATTATCTAAATCCATTTGAGCTTTTATGCCTTCATTTGGTGATGCAGTGTGTGAGTGACAGGACATGAGTGGGGAGAGAAAGAGAGCGATGGGGGAAGGATCAGGAAATTACCTCAGGTCAGAATCGATCCCACAATGGCACAACATTGTGACAAAATGAGCCACGCCACCCCCTATATATTTTTTTGCTTTTGATTAAAACTTAAACCAAATTTTAAAAAGTAAACATTATCTTGAAAGTAACCCAAATTTTGTCTCATACACCCCTACTTGTTTTGATTATGAGAAAATCAATAGTGTTACCAAAGCAGTCTTTGCTGTTACCGATCACTCCACAACTACTTTGTAAAAAACACAATCCATTCATTCATTAACATCATTCATTAACCTTACACTAACTGATTAGGATGTGTTGATTATTGGTGAGGCTTCCAATTAAACTGAATCCACAGTTTGGCTGAGTAATTCAGTTAGCTCATTGCGCCAAACTATGGGTAGTTTCAGGGCCGTAACCAGACATTTTCAAATACCGAGGGGAGGTCAAATACTACATGCTGTTCTGCATACTGTACATTTAGAATACTTCAAACACTTCAGTCAAACTCTTAAGTTTATTTTCATTAATCACTGCCGTATAAATGGGGGTTGCTTACATAGACTGAATTTATTATTGTTGATCATATATCCGTTTCATCAATAGATAAATTGTACATTACTAAAAAAAATACAGAGGACATGACTTCTGTGTCCTCATTGGTAGTTACGGCCATGGGTAGTTTGTACAAACCCATAGGCTCATAATGAACACCATTCAGCCAGTGGAATGCTCCAATAGTTTTTTGTTTTGTAAATTGTTTCGTGGACAGAGTCTTTTACTTATTACAGTACGGCCCACTAGCATTCAAATCACTACTGTAGGTCAGCTGGGAAAGAAGCCCATAAATGGCAAAGTGTTGTTTTTGGCCTACTGTACTTTACATGGATAAATAAATGGAAGGCTATATAATGGGTAAAAACAGTAAGTTATTGACAGAATCTCCGTCAATGTTTACCATTAAATGAAAAGTGGGTGCAAGTTTTTAGTGACTCTGAATTAATATTTGCAAAAAGTCAAAAAATGCGCGCACATCAGTAGGCACAGGTGCTGGACCAAAAGTAAGATAACTGAAAAGAAAGTAAAGGTCCGCAACACTGTAGAATGCTCCCAAAATATTTATTCGCACATTTTGTGCGAATAAATATTTTGGGAGCATTCTACAGTGTTGCGGACCTTTACTTTCTTTTCTGAATTAATATTTATCATAAAAATCGCAACATTTCACTTTTCCTAAATACGTCTTATCAGGGACAAAAAATATGCTAGGTTGTAATGTCATGAGGTATTTAAGTAAGTAACATGTAAATGTACATAATACCATTGTTTTTTTGAACAACAAATACAAGACTAGAAGCACTCAGAGAGCGCAGACCTTCGCCAAGGAAGCTGCTTGATACATTAGACTATGTTACACCTTCAGTCTCCGCAATTCAATTTCTGGTCACTAGGGGCGTCTAGATATATAGGCCAGCAATGGTGAAGAATCTTTTTAAAAGTCCTGGTTCCGGTTCGTGATCCGGATCACCACCAGAATTTAATCACTTGTTCCTTTGGTCATTATTAACAACTCCACAAAGTTTTGTCCAAATCCTTCAATTGGTTTTTGAGTTATCCTGCTGACAGAATCTTTTAAAAAGTCCTGGTTCCGGTTCGTGATCCGGATCGGCACCCGAATTGAATCATTTGTTCCTTCCGTCATTATCTACAAATCCACAAAGTTTCGTCCAAATCCGTCAATTGGTTTTTGAGTTATGCTGCTGACAAACAAAACAAACAAACAGACAGATAGACAGACAGACAGACGCGCACACACACACACACACACACACACACACACACACACACACACACACACACACACACACACACACACACACACACACACACACACACACATTTACATTTCCAACAGGCCACAATTCACAATCTTGGTGTAGAAGAAGGCCACACGTTGGTGGACATGACTGAGAGCCCAGCGTAGACAATAAGCCCCATCAGTGCAGCCGAGGCAGGTGTCACGCCTTGACTCCAGAACTCCTTGAAGCTGTAGGGGAACACTAAGCCCTGCAGAAGAATGTTATGGAACACCACCGTGCCAATGAACACAGACAGTGGTGGCTTGATGCTCTTCTGCTGGTCGCTGCACATTCTAGCACATGCCAGCCACTGTTAGCATAGCAATGAAAATGTAATAGACAATTTCGTTGGCAGTAGTCATATCTCAAGGGAAAGATTTGCTGCATATTTGGTATGAAACCGTTTTGTGCAGGATCCTCGCCTTGTATGTCTCCTTCACCTTGTGAAAGATAGGATTCACTTTGTTTGTATTCTGCCGCAACACACAGGCAAACAACAGGTTGGCATTTTAATATTAGTTTAGCCTGAATAGCCCTCTAGGCCTTTGTTGGTGTTGATGCAAATGAGGCATTGGCTTAGGTCAGGAAAACAGGTACAATCTATCAAATGCAAGCCCATGATCTTCATCTCACCTTGGGAACTGAATGTAGGTAAGGGTATTTTTTAAAGTATTATTACTCAAACCACTTGCCACCATGAAACTGTTATGACCTGACACAATCTATTGTTTATTCTTATTATTTTTGTCAATGGGAATCTGAGACTATGTATGCATATACTGCATGTGAGAGTAGCCACAAGAAAACATGTCACACGTCTCTCAGAAAGAGAAAATTGCAAACAATATATATTTTCTGATTTTCGGGAGGCTACCACTTTGCTACGTTTACATGAGACATTTAATTTGGAATTAACTCACTTCAATTCTGAATAAATCTTAATTGCGCTTTGAAAACAGCATGTAAACACTTAAAACCGTCATGCAAACGTAGCAAATGTTTCCGAAGTATTAGTTTGTCTAAAAGCACATTTTTTTCTTCAAATGGGATAGATTTATGCCGTAGGAGGAACACTGAATAGGCCTACTCTAGTTTCTACTCTAAGAAGTGAACTCATTCAAAAGTCCACAATTTCATCAGATATTATTTGCTGCCTTTTAGGTTTTCAGGTTTTGTCAGAAACAATGTGTACCCACCTCGTTAGATGCAATGGAATAAATGGTGTAACGCTATATGTGTTACGCTATATGTGTTACGCTATATGTGTAATATCGTGCTAGTGTTTTAGGCCTACTTACTATTACGATTAATTTACTTCTACTTTTACTTTGGCCACCTCTGTAGCCGTTGACCGTATATTTACAGTATTGCCTTTTTCCTCTCTCTTGACTTTATCTACATCAAACAGTCCTCATATCATTCTCAGCTCCAGTATAAATAGTCCACTCACGTGTACAGTAACCTATCTGAAATGTGCCCCACCTTGACAGAAAGACAGATTTAGCTTGACTCGTTGCAACACATGGTGCATACCATTGCCCATGTTATTTCAGGTGCTGATTTGTTAGTTATATTTTAATGCAATGGACCGTGGCAAGAGAGCACATGCAAAGGGAATAGGGAAACAAAACGTTGGGTTACGGATGTAACCTTGGTTCTGTGAAGGAAAGAAAGGCTGCCAGACGGCTAGCCCAAGGGGCTGGAATATAATCCGCGCATGCGCGAGTTCTGAGGTACACTTATATCAAAACTTCATCACGTGAGTATGCCGCGCTACTGTACACAGTATATAAGTCCCAGCGCGGCATACTTCGTCCTCATAAAAATCCTGAACGCGAAGTCCAGAGCGACGACGAAGTCTGGCAGCCTTTCTTTCCTTCACAGAACCAAGGTTACATCCGTAACCCAACGTTCTGTTTCACTCAAGAAAGGCTGCCAGACGGCTAGCCCAAGGGGCTGGAATATGTATGCCTAAAACGTCGCGGCGGACAACCATACGACAATTGAATAAAGACACTGGACAATGCAAGAGTCAAAGACCCTTATTGAATGTCCACATGCCAACAGGGCTAGAGTGACTGGTTAACAGAACTCAAGTTAAACACAGTCGAATATGTGACCATCTGTCACAAGCTTAGAACCGAATTCCCAAAGGATGTGGGAGATAACATGTTGAGGTTATAGAACCTTGTGAAGATCGACGGTGAAGCCCAGCAGGCCACCGGGCAACCTCTTGTAAAAGGACTCCCTTCAGGAGCGACCATGAGGTGGCTCAGAGTTAGGAGGGCGGTAGGAGTCCAACACAATCGCCTGGTTGAGATTCTGTGTTGAAAGAATCTTCGGCATAAAGTCTGTATTAGGGCGTAGGACCACACCGGTGCCTTCTGGCTGAACATGGAAGCAGTCAGGATGAGTGGACAGCGCATGTAGCTCTCCAATACGCTTCGCTGAGGTGATGGCGAGAAGAAAAATCGCCTTCTGAGACAGCCATTTTAGGTTGATACTCCCAACGGGCTCGAATGGGGGCTTCGCCAGAGCACTGAGGACAATGTGGAACTGCCATGGCGGCACAGATTGAAGCCTCCTTGGGCGCAGTCTTTGAGCTCCTCTCATGAATTGGATAGACAGAGGATTAGCTCCGAGCGTTTTGCCATCTACTCGCTTATGGCAGGCGGATATTGCAGAGAGAAAAACCTTTAGCTTTGAAGGGGACTTGCCTTCACCAAGTTTCTTTTGCAAGAATTCCAGGACTGAAGCTAGAGGGCAGGACCAGGGGCACTCATGCCACTGTTCGCACCATGCTTTGAAGGCTGCCCATCTTTAAGAGTACACAGCTCTTGTCGATGGGGCCCTAGCACACTGCAAGGTTCTTGTAACTGAGAATAACAACCCCCGAGCGAGGAGGGTGTCCCTTCTAACGGCCAGACCCACAAATTTAGGGCGGCTGGTGTCAGGTGCCACAACTCTCCCCTTGCGCAATGGGAGTTGCCATGGGGTACTCGAGAGGAGGATCTGAATCTCTGCAAACCATGGCACATGGGGGCGAAATGGAGCCATTAAGACAACTCTCAGGTTCTCCTTCCTGGTCTTCTCCAGGAATCATGGAGAGAGGGGGGAAGATCGTCCACCCCCAGTGGTGCGTCGTCTTGGTTTAAGGAAAACCAGAGTGGACAGTGGGTCGACTCCCTTGAGGCGAAAAGATTGCTGTGTGCCTTCCCAAAATGAACCCAGATCAGATGCATTGTTTCCGGGTGCAATCGCCATTCACTTGGGTGTGGCTTACCCCTTGACAGCAGGTATGCTGCTGTGTTCAGAGTGCCCGGCAGGTGCACTGCTCTGATCGAGTGGAGTCGAGTGCCTGCTTAGAGGAGGAGTTCCCGGGCCATGTTGCGTAACGCCTGGGACCTCAGGCCTCCCTGGCGGTCACATATGCTATGGCCGACATGTTGTCTGTTCGAATTAAGACACTCTTGTTCTGGAGTACTGGCAAAAAGTGCCGGAGGGCAAGATATATCAGTCTCAACTCGAGAATATTTATGTGGACAGTTTTCCAACACTCCTCTGGCTCCTACATCATTCAAGACTGCCCTCCAGCCTGACAGCGATGCGTCTGTGGTCAGAACTTTGCGCTGGTAGATTCTGCCTAGTCGTACACCTCTTGCACAAATTCTGGGGTATGGCCCACTATTGGAGGGCTCATAGGCACACAGGTGGCAGAGGGACAGATTTTCCCCTGTCCAGTACTGGGTGTACTTGGGCAGGTACCACTTTGCACTGGACCCATATCTAGAAAGCCCCCTGCACACTGGGCAATGCGGTCACCGCATCACCGGAGTGGTGGCCACCTAGTGGACACCGTATTCCCTCAGAAAAACTCCCGCAAGCAAGGTCTAGTGGTGGCTGTTTGAAACATGGCGGACGGAGCATAAAATGCCACCAAACTTCTTTATTTGAACACTAAAAACGCTTCGTTTCACTTTTTTGAAATGTGTTACTGATAAAGATCATGTGTGAAAAGTATTGCTGTGTTTGGTGATGAATTTGGTTTTCGTAATTTCGTATCAAATCATAACTGCTTGTTTTCTTGTCCACCTATCTAGTGTGGATTAAATAATGATAAAGTTTGGACATTATCACTGTTTTTAACAGCTTAAAACGGCGTAATTTTGATATTTATCTATTAATTTTTGAGAAGATCCGCGGGAAATCCTAAAGTGTTTATCATCACCATAGCAACAGCTCTCTTCACCGCACGGTCAGGCACGGTATTTTCCGGACGAGTTGAAATATTTGAACGTATGCGGAGGCTCTCGGATGCGGACTTTCTTCCGCACCGGACTGTCCGGACCCCAACCGTATACGGAATGCGGTTCTCCATAGACAATGAATGGTTAACGGTCAAATCGGATTCGTATTACCGCATGTAGTGTGCAGGGGGTTGAAGGCCAAGGCGTACCACCTAGGATGCAGCAGCCATGAGGCCCAGCAGCCTCTGACACTGGTGAGCATGCACATTCCTCCGTCCCATGAACTGTGACCGGCATTGTTTCAGGGCAATAACCTCCTGATCCGAGAGACATGCCACCATCGTCAGAGTCCAGTTTCACTCCAAGGAAGGTGATTTGTTGTGAGGGAGGCAGTTGGCTCTTGTCTGAATTGAGAGACAGGCCCAACATTTGTAAGTATTCCATTACCATTGCTGTGTCCTGCCCTGCCTGCTGACTCTACTGGGAACATTTTAACCAGTCGTAATTGAGATAGATAATTGACTCTGACGCCCCTCTGACACAGCGGGCTCAAGGCTGTGTCCATGTATTTTGTGAATGGGATAGGCCGAAGGGAAGGACGTTGAACTCGAAAGTTCTGTCCTCCAACGCAATCGGAGAAACTGGCGATGAGCAGGGTGGACTGCAATGTGGAAATAGGCACCTCTGAAGCCTATACTCGTGAACCAATCCCCGCCTTGAATCGATTGACAGATTTGGGTCAGTGACAGCATTTGAAATGCAACGGGCGTAAATACTGGTTTAGTGGCCTTAGGTCCAGTATTGCACGGAATCCACCATCTAGTTTCGGAACTAGGAAGTAGCTCAAATAAAAGCCACTCCGCCGTTCGTTGCGACTTAACTCCCTTATTGCTCCTTTCCTTAACAGAGTATTTATCTCCTCTGTAAGGCCAGCTGCCGCTCTGGGTCTGGCTGATGAGAAACAAGAACACCCTTGAACATGGGTGGGCGGCGCCTGAACTGTAGCCGGTAACCAAACCTTACCGTTGAAACAACCCAAGAACTGGGAGAACACATTTCCCACACCTCCAATTCGCCTTTGGCTAAGCCCCGCCCTCTTTAGTTACAGTTGCTAGGTCGGACAGACAAACTTTCAATGCTGAGATATCAGCGTGATTTATGCAGTGACTGCAAATCGCAGCAGTTATTCACTCATAATAAATAAAAAACGCATTCATAGTATTGTGAATATAAGTATTTATTTTCTGAACGGTCATGCGATGCATCACAGCTGTTATGGGCTCTTCTATGGGTATCGATAGGCATTGTAACCAGCACCATGGTAAGCTGAGCTCGCATAGCCTATCTTTTGAGCCCTGACTCAAACTTGCTAGACGAAAACGAAATCACACAACTTAATGGCTGTAGTCATCTTCAAAGCTACCACAGCAATGTGTAACATTAACGTTTGGCGTTTATATCTTCAGTAGCTTAACAAAGTCACGTCCATCAGCTCCTAGTCAAAACACTCCTGCCGTGACCGATAGTTAACTTTGCTAGCGGTGTTTCTTCATTAATTAGGTCAGAAATCCAAAATCCTACTCTGAAACAGGTTCGTGGTTTGCTTACAACCTTACTGAAAAGGGACATGAATGAGATGGTGTCATGATCGGAGCACACAAAGTATGTTTTTGATCCGTGTGCTTTCTAGTCGAGTGTGAGGCTGCCGAGACCCTTCAAGGCAGACTATCCAGCTGCTATATTAGTCCGGTTTTAGGTAAAGAGGAAAGTGATTACCACCTGTTACATCGCGGGGAAAACTTGCACATTTGTCACAAATACCCCAGGCACAATTTCCAATCATATTTTAATAATAATACGACCGTATCTCGCTAACTACTTGAAAACATGCGATTTCAGCATTGAGTTCAATGGAGCGCTGTCAAAACTGTCCGAGGTTTGTCCGAGGTCGTCCTTTTGCTGCGCTGTGATTGGTCAAAAAGCACTTTAGGGCGGGCCTTAGCCAAAGGTGAATTGAGTGTGGGAGAAAACGTGCGGCAGGGCCACCTTCCCCACAAGAGCTGTAGGAGGGAGGACGAGAGCAGCAATAGTCATCCATCGCAAAATAGTTGCCAAAAACCAACGTTATCTGCTCCGTGGATGTTGGCAAACTGTGCCCACTGTCGCATAGGGGTAGCCGCCTCTGGTTGCGCCCACACAGTCGTCATTTCCCTGACAAAGTCCGGGGGAAGAGGTCTGAGCTCAAATCAGAATGATGGGGAGATGTTAAGCCATCTATGTATCCAGCATCAAGGTTATCGGATGCTTGCACTCATAGCAGCTCCACACTATTATCAGCACCTTGTGGGGACAGCTGCTGTGGTGACACCCTTGCAGGCTGCACTGAAGGGGCCATCTGGCGCTCTGTGCCTGATGGCGCAGCCTGGTGCTCGGGCCCTAATGGGGCTGCCTGGTGCCCAGGCCCTAGTGGCGCTGTATGGCGCTCAGCCAGCTGGTGCATCAACCACTGTTGACCGGATGCCAAGGACAAATTCCCCTTCACCAGAGACGCCATTTTATTGCTAGAACATCATAGGTCTCAGACAGTTGCTGAGGAGAGGGTTGAGTAGCTGGTATCGAACCTGAGTCCGTGGACGCCTGGGAGGATGGTGTATTATCTCATGTAGCCCTATTCACCTTACTCAGTAGAGTATGTGATGAGAAGGGGAGACCGCTCTCCCTGCCCTTAAAGCTAGTGCATGATCAGGGCTCAGACATGTCACACACAGTGTATGTCCATCTTTCACTGGCATTCTACTGTTGCAATTAAAACAGTTCTGGAATCCAGGCATCATTTTTTTTTTTTTTTTTTTAATTTTTTTTTTTTACCTATATTAAAATATATAAATGTTATTATTAATATTATTATTACTTCATTATTATTTCAGTCACACCTTGACTTTAGGCATGAACCTGATAGCACTGTTACTGCCTGGTACCAGATATGGTTCCAGCAGAGGTGCAAGAGATGGTGGGCACTAAGTGTCTCACACTCCAGTAGCAGCACTAATCACCCTAGGTACCGACCCTGGTACCAGCGTTGATCACTCATCGGTACCGAGAATGAGATTGTTGGTACCAAGAGTTACGCAGCACGAGATCACGTCATGTGAGGCTGCTGGAGTAGCCTATAACATGCTCGCAAACAACTCCTTCGACAGAGGGAGAGCGGCGGCAGGCAGCGTTGATTAGCTAGAGAGATGTCTCTGTAATCTCTTTCCTCCCTAGAGCAAACCACAACAACAGATTACTTACCTCAAGTTGAATTTCAAGTTGAATTTCAAGTGGAATTCTGGTACCAGCGTTGATCTCTCATCGGTACCGAGAATGAGATTGTCGGTGCCGAGAGTTGCGCAGCACGAGATCACCTCAGATGAGGCAGCTGGAGTATAACATGCACGCAAGCAACTCGATAGAGGGAGAGTGGCGGCAGTTTGTAACACAGGATAATTATTCCACTGCGGAACCAATGAGCCCAGCGAGTAACTTCCTCGACAGAGGAAGAGTCGCGGCCGTCCTGCAGGAGAGTTCATGCACGCAAGCAACTCGATAGAAGAGGGAGAGTGGCGGCAGAATCACAGTGAGCTACTGAACGGCGCCGAAGGTGCCCGTAGCAACATTAGAGATATAGCTAGAGAGATGTCTCTGTAATCTCTTTCCTCCCTAGAGCAAACCACAACAACAGATTACTTACCTCAAGTTGAATTCCAGGTGGATATGCGCCTCGGGGATTCCACGAGAGTAGCTTCACATGCGAAAGCACAAGCTACAGGGAGAAGCCACCGTTACTATAAGCGGCGATAGCACACCTTAATAAGGTGGGGATAATAGCCTGATAACGATAGCCTGGAGAGGGGCAACAATAGTCACCAGCTCTCGGACAGCTAACTGCCAGTAGGCACCTCGTTACCAGTATCAATTCGTACCTTATCAGATCGCGTGAGGGATTAAAGAGGACGAAGTATGCCGCGCTGGGACTTATATACTGTGTACAGTAGCGCGGCATACTCACGTGATGAAGTTTTGATATAAGTGTACCTCAGAACTCGCGCATGCGCAGATTATATTCCAGCCCCTTGGGCTAGCCGTCTGGCAGCCTTTCTTGAGTGAAACAAAACCAGTCATCACACAGCTTTGGGTGACATCATGACGCTTTTTTTAAACTCACTGCAATCTGCAGCCTATTTAGAAGATGGAATCAAAGAAAACCATGTTGCAGACTTTTCAAATCTTAATACTCTGTTGCAACATGTAGGGCCTAAATGTGCAGCCTAAAACACATTTCCATATCCATGGATTGCAATGTGTCAATCAAATGTGGGATTAAAATGAGCTATTTAGCTTTGTAGAATGGACCTGTTGGACAACCCCTTCTCTCATGGCAAGGGACGGGTCACATGGCAAGCTGTGATATGGGTGAGGTGGTCACACATTCCAGACTCAAATATGGTTAGTGACAAATAATGGTAAGTAGAAAACAAATGATACACCCCATCCTCTGTTCAAAGTTGTCTGCTCTAGATGGGCATCTCCCTATCAAACCACCTACAACTTGTGCAAAATGTGCTGCTACTTATATTTCTGCTTTGAGGTTCCAAACCATCAAACCATCTGAAAAGGTTTGATTTCTCTATTCCAACAGGGTATTCTCACACCTTGGATTCTGGAATGTGTGACCACCTAAATGCTCTAACTGAGTAATCGAACGTCTTTGGAAGGCATTTTATCAGCTCCTATACATGACATGGTGGCAAACAGGTTTGTGTAATTTACTGTATATCACTCACACACACAAAAAAAACAGTTGAAATTGGATTTGACTTTCACAATTCAGTTTCTCGTATGAGATGGCAATCATGTTCTTGCATTTGGTAGATGGTACCTATTTTCCTGGCCTGAAGCAAATGTCCTATTTGCATGAACATCAACAAAGTCGTAGAGGGCTATTCAGGCCAAACTGATATTAAAATGCCAACCTGTTTGCCTATGTGTAGGGCATAGAACAAACACAGAGAATCCCAGAAGAGGGAGAAATTCAAGTCGAGGAACCAGCAGCACAACAGCTTTACCACCTTCTCATACCAAATCTCCATTAAATGTTTCTCTTGAGATATGGCTACTGCTGACGAAATTGTCTATTACATTTTTATTTCTATGCTAACAGTCACTGGCATTTGCATGAATGTGTTTTTCGCCTTCTGCATGCTCTTTGACCAGCAGAGGAGCATCAAGCCACCGTTGTCTGTGCTCGTCGGCACGGCGGTGTTCCACAACATTCTCCTGCAGGCTTCGGTGCTTTTCTTCAGCTTCAGCGAGTTCTGGGATCAGAATAAGGACCTAATGCCCGTCATGGTCCTGATGGTGGGGATCATCATCTATGCTGGGCTCTCCGTCATGTCCACCAACGTGTGGCTCAGCACCTTCTACTACACCAAGATTGTGTCGTCTCAGAGCGCTGCCTTGGCCTGGGTCAAGAGAAACATCACGATGGTGGTCTATGGTGGCCTGGTGGTGGACAAGCTTTACCTGGTCACTTTCGTCTTCACCCTCACGATGAATAATCTGATGGGCCACGCTAACACAACCAATAGCACCCACAACGTCACCCATGCTCAATCCAACACCAGCACTTGGTCTGTAGGTAACGCCACAGCTGGAGGTGAACAGGAACTAAGTTCGTGGAATGACGTGGCAAGAGGCTTCACGTACTTTCACGTGTTCTACCTGCTGCTGTTCATTGCGTTGATGTGCTGGGTCTGGGGCTGCACCTTGGTGTATCTCTGCAGGCACATCAGGAGGATGGAGGGCAGTGCCAGCCCTTTCTCCAGCCCCCAGCTGCGGTGCCAGGTGAGAGTAGCCATCCAGGGCATCGTGCAGACCTTATTGTACATTGTCTGTGCCGTGGGACAGTTCGTCACCCTCTTTCCAATTTGGCTGAGTCTGGATGAATATGCACGCGGAATCATACACAATGTGTCTGTAGGATTTTACGCACTGGGGACGACCATCAATATGGGATGTGGCCAGCACCTGTTTAGAGAGAAGACGGTGCAGATATTAACTGGGGTTAAATCCAGGGCCTGTTGGAAATGTGAAAAAGCAGTTTAAAGTAATGGTGAAAACTTCTCTTTTTTACAGTACCCAAGCTGCTCCTCTTTTTTAATCATGGCCAAAAAACACCACATTACAGCCAATAAGACACAAGTAAATGTGTATTGATAGAGAGTAAAGTGTGGAGACAAACTTATTAAAGAAATCTAGGAGCTACGCTAAATTATATTGCATTTGTAAACAAAAGAAAGGAATCGATTCTCAACATTAGCCTATTTGGTTGTAGCACACAGTGAAGTGTATTTTCTCTGTTGAAATAGACACAGTCTGAAAATAAAGCTGAATTTTAAAGCACAGATTTGTTGAAAACCCAGTTCGTTTTCCTTTAAGTTCATTTTCACTGTAATCACACCGCGGCTGACTGCTACCAGCTTGGTGATGTTTTATTGAAATGTTCAGCATCTATTAAGTATTTATTTACTGCTAGAGGGTAAAGATGAAGCATAAGTATAGAATAGTCTTTAAATTACACCAAACATAATGATCTTCAATTAAAGTGCATCATTTCTGGTGTAAATTACTTTCCAATATTGCATAATGGTGCAGAGAGATCAACACCTGTCAAAGATGTGCTGCCTGTTTTAATGTTTTAATGTTGAAGACATCAGATGTTGTTTACATAATGCATCTGACAGGGCCGCTTGTCTGTTGTCATGTGGTACTTTGTTGTATCATTGATGGTGGGCAACGTCAACACACACACATGCCTGCACACACACACACACACACACACACACACACACACACACACACACACACACACACACACACACACACACACACACACACACACACACACACACACACACACACACACACTCAACACTAATAATTGATGTGCAACCGCAGCATGGCAGATCTAAGGGGCTGCTTGCCTGCCTGCCTGTCTGTCTGTCTGTCTGGTGTGCTGCAGTCTCATGGCACAGCGGATGGAGAAATAGGGGCCTAACCGGGGCCGGAGCTATGGAGCGCGGGTCCTGCACCCATATTGGTGGCAGGGGCCCTATTATGACCTTGGCAGGCTGTATGGGGGGCCCTTTCAGTGTTTTGCCATGGGGCCCTGAGTGCAACTTTTACGCCCCTGCCCCTGACTTCACGTTGGCATGGCCCCTCTGTCAGGAGGTACCACCACCGCCATGTTTGGATTGATTGACACCTAGACATCCCATGCCACAGCAACAATAAACATGTTTGTGATGAGGCTTGTCACAAAAGTACACAGAAATAAATCTGTCACCTCTGCTTGCTTGGTGACACACTCTGTTTGAAGAAACAAATTAGATCTGAACTCATTTAGGCAGGCTGGCAGACATTATGAGAAAACAGAGAAAGCTGTTTTTTTTAGCAACTGACACTTTGCTTTGAAAAAGCAATGAGCACCTAGAAGTAAATTAAAAGAATACAAATCTATTCATGGATTCTGGTGTCAGTATTTCCTGTTTGAATTTCAATGAGCAGTTGCATATAACGAGGCAATAAACCATTTCAGGGAGTCATCGATGACATGTAGAAACAAACATCAAACACTTCTTTACATCCATATCGTGTCTTTGAAGATTATGTAAATACTACTTCTACTACACTTGACATATTAAGTAATTACTGTTTTGTATTTATTTATTTACTTTATCTTATTTTATTTATGTTTTTTGCGAGGTGCTTTGCCACTCTTGATGACGAGAGTATCCATATACTAGTATCCATGCACTATCTAGCTATCTAGTTCTCTGCTGAAGCCAGTACTCCCTGCGCTGCAAAAGGCCACCAGTAAGCTGAATAATAATAATAATTAAAAAAAAACACATAAATTAAGTCCCACCGCAGGCCCTGGGACCCCTCGCAGAGATGAAGTAGTGCTGGGTATTATCCTCACCCGCGGCACGATCCTCTGGGACTGCTTGCTAAAGTATTCTCCTCTAAAGTACGACTCCCCTGCAGGCACTTTCCCCCCATGATTGATCCCTTCCCACTGTAATTATAGGTCTTTATTTTCACCCACCACCTCCAACCCCCAACATTGCAAACAGTGCACAAGCATTTTATTAGGGTGGGTGGGAGATGTTTAGAATGTGTTTTATGCACCCCCAAATGGTTTGCCCCCCCTCCTTGTTTGACTGTTTTGCTTTGTGTGTTGGGTGTTTGGGTAGTATGTCTTACTTTCAACAGCTTGGTGTTAAATATTACATTATAAATAGTGTAGAATACTTAATTCCGGTAGGGGAGATTTGGATGGTTTATGTTTCTGCAAATTGGTTCGGCCATTTTGTGGATGCGTCAGGTGTGCTGGGTTTTTTAAGTGTTGCATATAGGTCTCATTTTGAACAGTTAGCTTTGTGTTAAATATAACAGTAACGGTACACAATCACAATTAGGGGTGAGACTTTTTTAAGTTGTTTTTTTTTTCACTTCTTCGCATTCTTTGGCCACTCACCCTGTTTATCTGTATCGTGCAGAATATTATTAAGGTTCTGCTTGTGGTCTCATTTCGAACTGTACATTTTAACAACTTCAACAACTTCACTTTTTAAAAGTGGTTTTACTGACTTAAATATAATGCATAACTATAGTTACAAATATATAATGTCTACTTACTTGTACACTTACTACAATGTGTGCCAAGTGTGAAATGTATAACAGCAGTTTTCATCTGCTGGTGCACCGTCTTGGACACATCATCAGTGTTGTATGCCGGAGTCAGGGTGTGAATAAATAACAAAGTGCGTATAAAATCAAGAATATAGTTCATAAAATTAAAATATATATTAATTAATGATCATTAACATGCAATAGAATTAAAAGAGTTCAAGGACTGCTGGACTGGCCTGTCACAATAATCACACCATCAGCAGCCATATTAGACTGATGACACACTGTATAACAATGCCACATGCATGTCACGCTTGTTGGTGATAAGAATGACTCAGAGTAACAACCAACGTCTAATCACCATATGGAATGACAGTTCATAGAATATTAAATGCCATAATATTTTAGATACGGAGGAAACTAAGTGTCATCGCATTTATACATTATGGCACAAATATAATCTGGAATGACATGAATAGAAAGACAATCCAAGTTATTTGTAGAACATGTTTCATATTGACTCAGATTTCAGGTGTTTTGTATACATGGTAGGTAAAACTTTATCTTAGGGGTTCTTTAAACAGTGTGTGAAAATGTAATATGTGTAATTGCATTGTGTCTACCTTCCAAGGCGTGCACAGATAGGGACAAAGTAGTACAAAAGCATCTACCCCTTTGACCTATACTGGACAAATATGCCCTTTTTGAAAGATGTTTTTTTTATCTTTTTGTCACAATGTTGACATGATAATCTACAGATGCTTCACGTTCAAAAGCATATGACAATAACGCCCGATACCCTGGCCTCTACAGCCCAGTAAGGCAGCTGGAAGTTCCACATGCCCCATCTCCTTCAGCACCTGCCCCCCTAAATGTCTGTGCACGCCACTGATTCCGAGGACTTTGTTATATTACATAATTCTATGTTATGAACTTAAGACAGTATCCACTGCAACAATGATTAAGAAGGGCATCAAAAATTAACACTGTAATACCTGCCTCGTTAACACTGAAAAGGTTTTCATTTTTATGTGGGAGGACCTTATTTTTTTTACTTACCTGGGGTCCGTTTCTCTTCCCCATTCACATCATGGTGTAGGCGCCCTAAGGTCTGACATTTTCGACACAGGCGGACATTTTGTTTTCTTGATGATTTATTCACAAGACTTAAAGAGAAGGCAATTAACAACAAATGAAAGGTGAGAATGGATGAAGAGTGTGTTCATTCATTCACTCTCCAGACAGGTTTTCAGCCGCTCAACTGTTCAGCTTCTCACATTGAGCTCAGGTAACAAGTGACAAATTGCATCATATTGATTGGTGAGAGGTAATTGTGAAATCAAGTTAATTGAGAGTTAAATATGTGTTGGAGGTAATTAATAGACCGAGCTTCAGCCGCTTGGCAGCAATCGTGACTTTCAGTCAGATACACACACACACACACACACACACACACACACACACACACACACACACACACACACACACACACACAAACACAGAGAGAGAGAAAGAGAGAGAGAGAGAGAGAGAGAGAGAGAGAGAGAGAGAGAGGGAGAGAGTGAGAGAGAGAGAGAGATGGAGAGAGAGAGGGAGGAGAGAGAGAGGGAGGGAGAGAGAGAGAGAGAGAGAGAGAGAGAGAGAGAGAGAGAGAGAGAGAGAGACAGAAAAACACATACAAAGAAACGCGCACACACAGAAACACACACACACAGGGCCGCTGACATCTTTTTCTGCTAGACAAAGTCATCTGAAAGGGCCCCCATCCAATGCATACAACGTAATGGAAACCCAATTTTAAGCCCCCTCTATATCTTGCCCGGGACGAATGACCCCTTTGTCCCCCGCTGTCAGCTTCCCTGCACACACACACCCACACACACACACACACACACAGGCACACACACACACACACACACACACACACACACACACACACACACACACACACACACACACACACACACACACACACACGCACACACACACAAAGTGGGAAATCTATTCATAAAATGAGTCGTTATGTCTAATGGTATGATGATGTGGCAGTAGCCTTCCTGTGCGGTCAGCCACAGTCTGACCTGCATCTGTGACCTGTGATCGCAACTCATCCTGTTCCAAGTTTTCTTAGCGCCAATGTCAGACAAACACACACACACACACACACTCAAGCAGATCCCCCCTATATATCTGCCACTTATTACGATGATTAATCTGAACTCAGCAGAAAGAATGTCTTCATCTAATTACACTTGTGTCGTAAGGCCACGGAGGAGAGAACAACACCGTACGTAATTAACTTCGGGATGAGCAGCGGAGGGAGGATGCGGCGCGTTCGTTTGTTCGCTCGGTAGTGATCTGTCTTTGATTAATTACCCCGAAGGCCTGCTCTTAACTAATGACCATGACGGGCAGTAGGATGCCATATAGCAGGTACACAATTGCAGAGGCAGGCAGCCGGCAGGGCTTATAATCAAGTTGATGGTGTTTTTTTCTGTTGTTGTTTGGAGGCAAAAGGCTTGAAGGACACGTCCACCTCCTTCCTCCCATCAGTGTTTTCCCCTGAGTGCTTCTCCCATCCCTTACCTTCCCTTCCCAGCAGCCCATCCCTGTGCCTGCATGCCCTCAATGTTAATGTCATACAAAACAGGGCTGGAAATGTTCACCTAAACACAACAAGGTTATGTTCACAGGTTTTTAAATATATATATAATGTGCTAATGTTAATGATTCTGACATGCATGAGAAAACACTTACCATATGATAGCCGCCATGAATGAACAGCTACAGCTACATCTGGTCTCAGTTAAGTGACTCATCCATGATGTTTATTCAGGGAATACACCCACAACAAAGCCAGAAAGAAGTGGAATTAGTGTTTCATCATTCTAAAATAAATAAAATGTCTTTTAATAAAATAGCACCATTGGCACTAATAAAGTTGTATGCACATATCAATCAATGTACGGCATTGAACCTTTATGCATATAGTTTCACACTGAATGCACCTGGTCATTCACTTCCATTATAGCTGATTGAATGGTGTGTTAGTCTTGTCAGATCTGGGGTGAAAAAACCTAATTGCCTGAATCCAGGTAAATGAAACAATTACATTTCTATTAGAAAAGAAAATGAGACCAGTTGTAAACAACACTCCTCTTTGTCTCCAAATGACTTGGAAGAAAGAGACCCTTCATAGACAGGGCCACTGACAGATTTGACTTGGAGGACAAAATAGTCTGAAATGGACCCCCTCTCAATACATACAATGTAATGGGGTCCCAATTATGAGCCCCCTCTTGGGCCTGGGCCTGGGTCATCTGATCTCTTTGCCCTCCCCTGTCAGTGGGCCTGTTCAGAGACACACAGTGCAAATGTGATATTGTCTGCAGCCTGCATCAGTATTAGCAGACAATCTCCAATGGAGATTCTTTTGCCGATGGGTAAACAACAGCCAAAAAGGCAATACGCACATAAGCAGCAGCAGTCGCTATTGAATGGCATTTGTAGACAAATAAAGCCATCCTGTAAATGTAGCTGTCCATCGACCTAAACATCCTTAGGGCTCAATAAAGACTGATTTCAGCACGAGCCGGAGATCAATGGATGGGTGCTAGTGACTGGGTCGATGCACTGAAGTCTTCCTCCCTCTCTCCACTCTCTCTTCTCCACTCCAGTGTCTGCACTTGGTATGAAAAGTTGTGAGAATTGATCCAGCCAGCACTTCCTCTTTAACCCTCCACCACCACCACCAAACACTGCCACCACACCACCCAACATCTCTCTTTCCCTGGGGAGGAAAATTGTTTCTCCAAGAAAGGGGTTGGGGGGGTCCTAATGGGTCACTGGCATTATGCTGTGAAAGCATCACCGCAGGGTACGAAACAACGACAACAACACCTCTAGAAAAAATTTCGCTTCTAGAACATTGTACATTGAGAGAGGTGCACTCACAGATAAACACAAATAGGAAACAAAAGTGTGTGTGTGTGTGTGTGTGTGTGTGTGTGTGTGTGTGTGTGTGTGTGTGTGTGTGTGTGTGTGTGTGTGTGTGTGTGTGTGTGTGTGTGTGTGTGTGTGTGTGTGTGTGTGTGTGTGTGCGCGTGCGTGTATGGGTGCATGGGTGCATACGTGCGTGTATGGGTGCATAAGTGCGTGCGTGCGTGCGTGAAAGAAAGAGAGAGAGAGAGAGAGAAAGAAAGAGAGAGAGCATGTGTGCATGCGTGCATGCGTGCATGTGAGTGTTTTTTTCTGTGAATGTGGTACAGCAGCATGCAACACAACACAGAGGATGATGGGAGAGAAGTGTACACTGTGTGTGACTAGTGTGAGGATAGAAAAGGTGTTCTCTCAACTGTACTGTATGTGTAATATGTGTGAGGAGAGCAAAGGTGTGATATTGCAATGCCAGGAGAAAAGAAAAAAGAAACTCATATTATATAGTCTTCTATGATGGTGAGTTAAAAATAGGCCTACATTTCCTTTTTAAAATTAGTGCGAAATCAGACCATTCTCACCTGGACAAATTGCAACAAAAAAAGTGTGGTTTGTGGCGGTAACAACTGATTTACTATTACAGTAATTGCCAGTTAAAGGTTTCCCTGTCATTTCCTACACCAATCAGTTAACCCTTGCACACAGGGTCTCCTGCTGTTAGGCCTACCTACCTGTAAATAGCAATAACCAAGTCTTAATATGGGCTATGTTTCTCAAAAGCACTGTGGTTAGTTTCTTTAGTACCTAGTTGGTATGAGCTACAAAGAAATTGAACAACTGTTTCTCGAAAGCCTCTTCCAGATGTGCACAGATGTGCAAAGTTGGGAGCGAACGTTCATACTTCAGTCGGAAATTCAATCATTAGCACGGTTATGGTTAGCTCGTTCCCGGTTGTTTTGGGAAGCATGTCACCTTTGCTCGTGAGATTCTAGAATACTGGGGCGGGTTCAGGCAGGGTTCAAGTAATATTAAATGATTACTACCACCAAGCGCACAAGTGTCCTACTTTTAGAACACCAAATTTCTATCATGGAATGGCAAGTCATGTAAAACAAATAGGGTAGAGAACACACACAAACACATTATTCAACGATGGAAGCAATACCCTCACCGATAGTTGTAAATTCTATGTTCCACAATCATGCTTCATGATCCCCGATCAATCAAGGCTACTAAAAAAAATCACCTGCTTGATTAATGTTTGACAGTATTTGAACTGACAGGTACCAAAAGCAGCACTCCCTTTGTAAGTATATAGGCATATAGTGATATGATAATGATGCAGGCTATTCATTAGGTCATTGCTTTTAATGAGTTTGAAACTCTGGGGACATGAATGCAGAAATTTCCCAACTTTGAAAAATGTCTTGGATGTTTACTGAATATTAACTGTTGCACTGATACCTGATTTAAGATTTTGCAGGAGCTGAACTTATGCCACCAAAAATGAAAAGGCATTACAATCCGATGTCCTATCCACTCACCCACTAGCTTTCACTTCCATAATAATGTTATTTGTAGGGTATTAATCCAAAGAATCTAGAGCTAGTAAAGAGCTAGTAAATAAATTAAATATAAACAGTGTGATATGTACAGCAACATTTGACCTCGCATCTGAAGCCCTGGCATTGAGTTCCACCTGTTTGCACTGTGCAAACATTGAGTCATATTGCACTAAAAATATTAATCTTATACAATACAATACAATGCAACCTGTATTTAGCGCAATATCACAACTACAGTTGTCTCAAAGCGCTTTCAAAATACACATACACACATATACACTTTCCCACATTCACACACCAGCTCTGGAGGCTGCAGAGGACATGGGCCAATTCACTTTTCAAAACAATTTGCAATCTCAAAAAAAAAGCTATGACATTTTGGCAAGTGCAAACACTAAAAGAAAATGAGAAGAGACACACGACTGTGTCACACAACACATTTGCTTTTCGTGGTCTGAGGCCTACGCTACGACCCCAACCATTTTTTTTTTTACAAGTTCAAGTAACACCTCCATATTATCACATGTCACACTGTTAGGTTCCCTAATGAATCCCACTTAGATTCACATAGAAGCATATGCCAGTTCGAAGCCTGACTCTATTTCAGGGTGTCTTCTGACTGAATGTGTGTGAATAAAGACACTAACACGTGTCCCAAAATCAGGCTTATTGCGCGAGTCGTGCCAACATACACTCTAGCACAGATTTGCAACTCTGGTACAGTGACAAGTTGATTAGAAAGTGTCATAACACTGCATATCTGTCTGTAGGCATCACACCATACACTGTACGTTTGTACACCAAAGAAAGAAAGACAGAAAGAAAGAAAGAAAGAAAGAAAGACAGAAAGAAAGACAGAAATGAAGTGAATAGGTATGTATACTGTACATACGGTAGTGTACATTGTAGAGTACAGGCCCACCAGTGTCGGCGCTATGGGGGGGCATTTGTAGGCAGTGCCCCCCCTAGTAGCCACTGGTGCCCCAGCACCCAACACAGGAAAAAAAAAAATATAAAACACTTTTAAAACCATTGCATTATGACTGTTCAATTTTAATATCCTTCACTGCTGTGAATTGGCTTGTTGTATTTTTACGGCCTATAGAAGTACAGTAGGCCTATAATCCTGGACACATATCGCGTCTGTGCTGAATGCGGTGTCCACCTTGCACTAAACTGTCTTGCTTACAGACATATTGGTGTATTGGTAGGGAGGAGGAAGTGTTTTCCACAGTAGTAGCGCGATCAGCCTATGCAGTAGGTAGAACTAAACGTGACTCTGCCGCCAGTTCTATGTGGTGAACTTGACTCGAACTTGGTAAATGGCAGTGCCCCCCTGTTGTTTACCTACGCCCCCCCAAGAGATGTGCGCTGGAGCCGACTCTGAGACACACACAGTCTTGCCTGGTTAGCACCAGACCTAATCACAAGTGAGATTAGGTCTGGGGAGTTGCCTATTGTAAATTCCGTATGGGGTCGGAATACTTGGCTATTATGACACACTGCCCTGCTCTCTGATTGGGCAGAGAAACTGTTAAGGTCGGAATGCTTGGCCATTATGACACAGATCCCATGATCTTGTACGTTATGAGTCATCCTCGCCATACTGTCTTTCAGATCGAAACGATTGTGTAGAACTAAAGGTAGTATGGGAGTTCCCAGGCTACACACAGTCAGGCTGTTGATGACAATATGAGTGACAGGCCATCAGTCTTCTAATCCCCGACCACCCACTGTGAGCCAGGACTTGCACATTGTCAATAACATCTCTCTCTCTCTCTCTCTCTCTCTCTCTCTCTCTCTCTCTCTCTCTCTCTCTCTCTCTCTCTCTCTCTCTCTCTCTCTCTCTCTCTCTCTCTCTCTCCCACCAGATAGCATCAAAAGATGTCCCCATTTTTAAAAGACACCCAATCCAAAGAGTGACAGTGCCACCGATGCTGAATTGAAATGAGGAAATGTGCCTCTCTGCGAGTCCTAAGGGCCTCCCTGGCCATGACAGAATTCAACAGAAAGGAAACCACAACTTGTGAAGTGATTAAAGAGACACTCAGGTCCACTAGCTACTTGGTGTTGGATATTATTATGCAAAAAGTCAATAGAAAGTGAAAGTACAGCTACTTATCTACTTTTTTTTTTTGTTCTTTTTCGACTTCATTCCGTTAGGACAGTGTGAGAGGTGGACAGGAAGTGAAATGGTAGAGAGACAGGGAGGGGTTGGCAAAGGACCCGGGCCGGGAATAGAACCGGCCACGGCAGTATCTTTCTGTCTGAAAGAATGTTCATGTACTTATATCAATATGTCAACATGAAATTCGTAGATTCTACTGTTACTGTGATTTACTGTATGTCAATCACAGGTTTATCAGATGTAGTACATGCCGGAAAACAACCAAACGATCAAAAATTCTTAAAAAATGTTCCGTATACGACTTGTCCTGCTTCCTTTGTCCACATTGATGGACAATAGGACAGTTAAACTGAAAAAAGTAATGCAGTAAGACAGGTTTTGTTGCACATATTCATCCTTTGTTTGTAGTTAGGACACACTGAAAGACAAAAACATAGTAACAACTTTTAAGAAGAAACCATATGCTAACAATGTGATCATGTTATTGTGAGATATTGGTTCGGAACATTTAAATGTAGTTCTTCAGATATTGGTCCCCTTTAAACAATAGGTCATGTCAACTTTTAAGACAAAAAATGGTGACTGCCATGGCACTTGTCAGGAATATTGGGTACATCATAACTTATGTTTATGACTGTAGATGTAATGTGTCATCCAGTTTTTTTAAAGTCATGGCATGACACCAATCAATGTTCCGCGTATGCTGGTTAAAGACTGATAGCTATTTAGTGGGGTCACTGGAGGAAAATAGGGGAGGGTCATGCCATTTCTTCCTTTGTGAGGGGATGTTCAACCAACATTTTTGATCTACAGGGGAGGGCCATTCACAAATTATTATTTAAAAAAACATTCCAAAGTAGGCTACCTTGTTTGTATATGTTTCGATGTAACATAATCCTAAGAAACGCCTTGTAAGAACACACACACTACCTTCGGGAAGTATGGTGCTCAAGATCAGAATCTAACATTCATTTTTTTTAAAGTATTTTTTGGGGCCTGACTCGAATCAGGGTCCCCATGAGCATGCAAGCCCAAATGTGGGGTGCTTAGCGCGCTGCGCCCAGAGGTGCATCTTGTCACCAGGCAAGGCAGGAAGGCGCTTGGGGCCTTTGAAGTTTTGCTTGGGGCCCCAGCTGACACTAGAATCGGCTCTGGCTGCGCCACATCATCATTTACGTAACAGCAACTTTGATCAATCAACGTTTGTCAAAAGATGTCCTTAGGGGAAGGTCATGCATTTTTTGCCGATGTCATGGGTTGTTTCATCAATGTTTTGAAGCTCGCTAGGGGAGAGTCATGCCAAATGTGAATCAAGGGTGGAAATTGTCCCAAGACCACAAAAATAAATAACTAACAGTTTCTTACATGGCACCATTATGTAGACCAAGTCAAAAGAAAGTGTATAATAACATAAAAACAAGTTACTGTAACAGGGATAGGGGTTGTGAACTAGCCATCTGGCATGGCCTTGCCATGTCATGTTTGCAATAGTGTGCACTGCATTGACCCTACTAAGTAAACTACAAATAAAAATATGTTTTAAAAATAGGTAACACTTTGTTTTAGTGTTACATCTATTAGCACTAATACGTACAATGTTAATGCCTGTATACTGTATAAGTAGCTTGTAAGTCGTGTACTAAGCGAAATCAAAAAAATGTTAGGCATGTATTCGCAAATGCCTTGTTCATGCACAATTAGGGATTTATTACCAATACAACCTTAATAAAGACCTAACAAATGTTTGATTTTGCTTAGTACTGTATATGCACTACAAGTTACTTATACAGGTATTAACATTGTATGCTAATAGATAGCCTATAACCAGAACTCATAACCTGAAAAGCTAGTGCATCAGCAGTTGTTCTCTAGACATTAGGCCCGTGATTAGACCGGAGGATGTAGCCCACTATCCCACCACACCACTTCACCCCCATCTCCCCCACACCCCCACACCCTCTCCTGGCAGAGCAGTTTGATGGGAATCTGCTGAACTGCAGTAAGGCCACACACACACACACACGCACACACACACACACACTCTCTCTCTCTCTCTCTCTCTCTCTCTCTCTCTCTCTCTCTCTCTCTCTCCTCTCTCTCTCTCTCTCTCTCTCTCTCTCTCTCTCTCTCTCTCTCTCTCTCTCTCACACAGGCACACACACACACACACACACACACACACACACACACACACACACACACACACATACACACACACACACGTGTGTGTGTGCGTGTCTGTGAATCTGTGAATCTGTGAATCTGTGCACATGCAGGGCTTATGTGTGTGTGTGTGGTTTGGGAGTGTTAGGACATTCTTACGGTATATCCTGGAAAGCAACCTGATCAAGTAACCAGTCACACACACACACACACACACACACACACACACACACACACACACACACACACACACACACACACACACACACACACACACACACACACACTCTCTCTCTCTCTCTCTCTCTCTCTCTCTCTCTCTCTCTCTCTCTCTCACACACACACACGCACGCACACACACACACACGTACACACACACATGGTTTTGTCCATTGATTATTCAGTTAAATGCAATTATAGGCTTGACCAACAAACCATATCTAACAGCCGTGAAAACAATGCCTGGCCAATCCAATCGATAGCTTGCTCTCAAAATTGCAGGGCCTCAGTGAAATTGAAGAATATACTGTGTGTGACTATTCAGCAACCCGGTGCTGTCCATGAAAACAGCAAGTGTGCAGAGTTATTACGGCCAGGGCGATATGACAAAACAATTGATCGCAGTATATTCTTCCATATTGACTGATATCGATTTGGGGTGAACTACAGAACTTCATATTATAATTGTTTTCAATTGACTGCATGGGCTGAGGAGAATCACTTGACAATACATGTGGTGATTTGCTGTCGAGAAACTGTACAGGAACAAAACCCATGTGAAGCATTTGCTGAAAAAGTAATATACGTAATTAGGATACTTGTGATAATCAGTAGCATTATGCTTAATCAGTCCTGATTGACAATTAAAATGTGTTTGTTTTATTAAATTAGAGTTATAATAATTCCAATTAAGTAACACGTCACAATGTGGAATGAGTAGACTTATTTGGATGAAGGCAGTGTTTACACGTGTAAATCTGAAGTCAATTCAAGTCAAGTGTACTTTATTGTCAAAAATCTATGTAACATGGTTGTACATGGTATGTAATTGTGATTGACCAGTTTCCAATGTGCAGTTAGACTAAACATACATAAGACAATGACACACATATCCACACATACACACACAATGTGCAGTAAAAAAAACCTAACATAGGCTAAATGAATTAACATACTTTCTCTGATACATTCACTCACAACACTAACACACACACACACACACACACACACACACACACACACACACACACACACACACACACACACACACACACACACACACACACACACACACACACACACACACACACACACACACACACACACACACACACACACACGTGAAGAAGGTAGTAGAGGAACTCTGACCAAGCGTTTTTCATAAATCATCTGAAGAGAATCATCAGGTATAGAGGCTGTGTGGCCAAGACTTTTTCATAACTCTAAAGAGAATAGGCAGGAAGCGCAGGCCCGGTGGCTAAGACTTTTCCCTTCTCCAATCAGTAAAACATCTGCCGCCTTTGGAAATATCACCCACACTAGCACTGACATTTAGCAGCAACAGATTTATAGTGAGAGCCATTTCCTTCTAAGGTCAGTAAAAATTCCAGGAGGATCTTTTTTTCCCCTTTCTTCTTTAAAGGCAAACTTTAAATTTCGAGAATAAATGTGAAATATATATTTTAAAAAAGAGAGCCTGGAGATGTGACAATTTCAACCTGGCCAGCTGCTGCATTTTTTTTTCTTTTGGCAAAGGAGATGACAGAAAAGCTTTGGAATCCTGTAAATGTCAAGTATG
>NC_085869.1:53439883-53452383 GCF_034702125.1 Engraulis encrasicolus
TATCTCCCTCTCTCTCTCTCTCTCTCTCTCTCTCTCTCTCTCTCTCTCTTTCCATCTGTCCCACTTCTTCCGTGATTCCCACCTCGTCTGCATTCGACACCACCCATCCACTGTCACATCACGCGTGGATTAAACAGGTCCAGCCAATTATCAGCTTGGATCCATTCTCATGCACTGGTGGGTGCAAGTGCACAGACAGCTAATTCTGTATCGCTAATCAGCTTCTTTTACAAGTCCTGCAAACATGTTAGCATTTGATCTGGTCTTCTGTGACACACACTGTAAAAGCCCTTTAGAAACTTGGCAAGGTGGCGTAGTTGGCAAGTCTTTTGTTATGCATTTGCCGACTCCACTCGGCTGTTCCACTTTTTAACCTTGTCGGTTCTTTTATATTGGGGCAAATAATTCAGCAGGTTTCTACATAAATAAACACCCCTTCACAAACACATACACAGAAACAAACAAATAAATAAGCAAACCAAATTGTGACAAAGTTCAGAAACTGCAGGGGTAAGGATATCAGTGGCTCCTTAAATCGTAAATACAGCTGTGCTGGTTGAATCCCGCAGGAGTTTTTCTCTGCAATTACACTTGGCGAAGTGACAGCACCAACAGGAAGAATTGCCTACTCGCCCGGCAACCGTTTCTGTGCACACTGACACTTACTGTATCAAAGATATAAGAATCCAAATCTAGCTGGGCTTTTTTTTTTTTGAGGGGTGGGGGGGATTTTTTTTTTATTTGATTTTACAGATAAAAATGGAAAAAAGTAGAATGGGGGAAAAACAATGAGAATCTCAACAGAGCTGAGGAGGAGAAGTGAGAGGAGTGGATCGAGGGTGGAGGGAAGGGAGGAGAGGAAAGGAGAGGAGAGGTGAGGGTGAGGAGAGGAGGGGAACAAGAGGAGAAGTGAGGAGAGGAGGGGTACAAGAGGAGAAGTGAGGAGAGGAGGGGTATACGAGAGGAGAGGATCTGATCAGTCGCATGAACAGAGACTTTATTTGAAGGCGAGCAATGTTTCCCCCAGGACACAAACAACCCAAGACTGCAGCTCCGCCTTTGTATTGCCGGCACATATGTGCAAAGGGAGAAGAAGAAAAAACACAAACCCCCATACGTGTACACACGTGCACGCACACACACACATCCACACATACACGCACACTCACACATCCACAAGCACACACACACACATCCACACATGCACGCACACTCACACACAAACATGCACACGCGCGCGCGCGCGCGCGCGCACACACACACACACACACACACACACACACACACACACACACACACACACACACACACACACACACACACACACGCACACACACACACACATATGCACACACACATACTGTATGCACACACGTGCATGTGCATACACACACACACACACACACACACACACACACACACACACACACACACACACACACACACACACACACACACACACACACACACACACACACACACCTCTGTTCACAGAGTGCACAAAGGGACAAGGATGTTTGAGAAGCTGCTGCACTGAAACGTTTCCTTATGGACCTCTGCTTCCTCGTCACATCCCCATGAATCACTGTGGGTTACGGGAACCTTCCCCTGAGACCACACTTCTTGTTATGAGAACTTTCATTTATTTATTTTATTTCGTTTATTATATTTATTGTTTGTGGATATAGTAACGATTCTGCAGATGCAACAGGAAAACAAGGCTGCTCCAGAGTCAGACTTGAAGTTGGACACACACTACACTGAGAGGGAAAATGTTTGACTTTGCACCTCATAGTCTTTACTTTTCCATAATTTCCTCCATTTTTCATCTCCTTCTCTGCGTCATCCATTTCTTTTTTTCATCTTTCTCCATAGTCCACTCCTCTGCCAATGAATAACTCTCTCTTTCTCATTGCTCCTGTCTTTCTCTCTCTTTGTCTCTGTCTGTCTGTCTGCCTGTCTCTGTCTCTGTCTCTGTCTCTCTCTCTCTCTCTCTCTCTCTCTCTCTCTCTCTCTCTCTCTCTCTCGCTCCAAAAGACAGGAGATCTACAGTGACTAGGAATGTTAACATGTGAAATACAAGGCACAAGTTTACACAAATGAAGTAATACAAAGGCTAAATGACCCGAGAATTAAGCTAAGTTACAATGCTAACGATCGTCAATTAGCATTTCACACCTTTAATAGCGATCTCTCAAGAACTAAAATTTAGCGTTTTTATGACAACTATCCACATTACTAAGTCCTTAAACAACTTTTACAAAGGTGTACTTACTGATAGTTCCACTCTTAGGTGTCTAACAATTGAATTCAGGCGGAGCTCATTCACATACAGCCTTCAACAGGTTAGGTAGGAAGTGCATAGTGTAAACAACAGGAAGTAAGAAATTACAGATGCAGTACTGAACATTTCACTAGGGGGAACCTAACGCCATCTAACAACTGACAGGTCAGCACACAATGCATGGACATTCAAATGTAATGTATCAGATTGGGGGCAATATTCAGATTCCTTCAGACCAAAGCACAGTAGGTTTTGCAGCTAAAAATGTCTATTTCTGGAAATTAAAAATGGCAGACCTTGGAGAAGATCCCCCTTTTCACGTAGGCCTATTACTGTAAAAGTGCAATTTTCTCAGTTACATTGAATACTTAGAATTTGATGGTGGTGGTAAGTAGGCTATTTCTTAAAAATGTAACATTTGTGAATGGGCAGCATGGATTCTGGGAATGAACTACTAAAAATATTACACAGTGCACCTTTACTGTAACACCCATAGTTGTGTTGTCTCTATGCTGGAGTAACACCACCTGAAAATGTGCTGCGCACTGTTCACTGCTGTGCACACTTTGCTGTTGTGCGTCCACAGCTCATGGTCATCATTCCATCCTGTAATAGAGACCTATGCTGGGGCAAATTAGGATACACTCCTGGTAAACACAACACACCGAGGTATTTGTGAAAGGCCTTCTGGGTAAGGCAGGGCAGACACAATGTTTGTAAGGTACCCTGCCCCATTAGAACATGTCTCCTGCAGTCTGGAATAGGAGATAATGAAGGGTGTGTGTGTGTGTGTGTGTGTGTGTGTGTGTGTGTGTGTGTGTGTGTGTGTGTGTGTGTGTGTGTGTGTGTGTGTGTGTGTGTGTGTGTGTGTGTGTGAGAGAGAGAGAGAGAGAAAGAGAGGGAGAAGGAGAGAGAGAGAGAGAGAGAGAGAGAGAGAGAGAGAGAGAGAGAGAGAGAGAGAGAGTAATGAGGAAAGCGTCTTTTAAGATTTGGCATCCTTTTCCCTGGACTACTTTCCTTCAGAAAGACCCTGTATTTTATTTGGGCTCACCAGCTTCCCTTTTTCACTCACATGAATTTCCTACAAGTCCTACACACAAAATGTCAAAGTGTTGTTGTTTTGAACATGTTGGAAGAGTTTTTTTTTATTTTTATTATTATTTATTTACCACCATGCTCCATGCTATGAGCCGAGGGTGCACACGAATCTGCTGCAATGTGACCTTTAAGAGTGTGGTAGGATTTGACATGGAAATTAGATGTAAATGTTAAGCATTTCCAATTAGGCGTGTTGCATGCTAAACTCAAGGTGTGCCTCTGTAAGTGAAATGAGCAGCAACACAGGAGGGGTTAGGGATGTTTTTTCGGCAGCAGAATAGTACTTCTCCTCAGGACTGGACTGGGTCCACAAACTGGCCTGGGCATTTTTTTTGGCATAGACCAGCCTCTCACCCCCGCCCTCATACTACAGTGATGATGGCCTCAGTCCACTGTATATTAAAGCGATGGTTCGGAGTAGAATCACCCTAATGCCATTTGAACCGTGACACCCATCCACCTTTACACCCGAAGTGTTTTCTGCCGCAGGCTTACATCAACAGAGTTGCCGTGTTATTCGATGTTTATTCCGGATAGCTTGACTCAAGCGCATATGGATACTGGGCACCGTCTCCAAACTTTCCCCACAAAAATAACATGTCATGACACCAAACTTCTACAGTATAACAAATGTGGTTTGTACTCACAAAAAGATGAATTTGAAACTTTGTACATAGTCCAGGAGTTTATTAGTAACAACACACGAGACGATTAGCTTTTCTGCTGCTAAACATCCGTCAACGTCACTTCCTCCAGCTGGGACTTTGTTGATGGAAACAAATACACGTGAGTCCGGAAGGCGGAAAACTCAAAAAGACAGCTTGCGCTACAACTAGAAATTAACCACTTCGGATTTAAATTTTACCACGTTTAATAAATAGAAGACGATGCCACACTCGTGCATATATCCTGGCTGTGGACTAAAACACAAACCTTACAATAAGTGGACAGTCCCAGCTGGAGGAAGTGACGTCGACGGATGTTTAGCAGCAGAAAACTAAAAGCTAATCGTCTCGTGTGTTGTTACTAATAAACTCCTGGACTCCTGTCAAGGGAGATTTTCAAACAAACAAAACACTTAAGCATTGATCGGCCCCTAATGACTGTTGGGCCACCGGGAAAATGCCTTGTATGCTAGATTACCAATCCAGCCATGTGTCTCCTTCTTCTTCAACCTGCGTAATCAGTGGAGTAGCCTACTTCACAGGAGAAGGAACCCCATTTACACGGCTGGAATTATTCTTGTTTTCTTTTAATTTTATGATTGCAAATGTTAAAGATATGCATGGCTTAATCACTACTTTCAGTGCGGAACATGCCATTTGCGCACTTTCTACCACTGTAATGCACGTGTAATGCATGTTAAAATTGATAATTTAACCAGATTAATTGTTTTTGCACCTCAAAAGAGCTCTACCATGGTTCTTCTGTACCAGCAGCTAACTTCAGTCTTAATTGGAGTACAACTAGCAAAGAATGTACTTTTGGGGCAAATGGCTGTAGTGCAAAACAGTCGTAATGAATGTGGCTATTTCGGCACATACTTGTCTCATCCCTATATAGTCAATTTCAAAGGCTGTCATAAATTAGCTGCTAGTGGACATACTGTACATGTGTCAGTAAGCCTTGCATTGATAAAGCAATGACCATAACGCCAGCCACCCTTATATCTTGCAGACATCCCTGCCTCTAAACATTTCCTACCTCTATACTCTTCCACTATACAGATCAAACAGCAGAGGTGTCAAAAGTAAAAGTAAAAGTACAAAAAAAAGAAACAGTTTCGTTCCAGCACAGGTAACTAATCTGAGTAATAAAAATTAGACCTGTGAAGTTGTCTTACGATCAGCTGACTCTGTGCTGATTGGATCAAGTTTGTGGTATGGGTTCTTGTTAGGCTTTTAGTTTTTTCACTAAAAAAGAGTCTTTTCATTGGGTAAAATGGAGTAAGTGGTGTAATAGCTATGTAGGCCTAATAACACCCTCACTCCTAGGCGATGTACACAACTTCTCCAGTATGGCAGATTTTCGAAAATCTTTCGAAAATTACAGCCCTGAGACGTCTACCCATAGGCTACCTCCATCACCCACACCTGTACAGGTCTTTCCAAAATCAACTTTCTGTCCGTAGCCAAGCGGGTCTTTGTGGGAACACCACATAGTTCTTTCTGCTGACTCTGTCTCAGCTGTCTGCCTTGGTTAAACACCATAGTGGACACATTAATAAATGAGTCGTAAGCTGACACAGGAGTGGCCATTTTGCACTGACCCCATGCTGCCCAGTAGGCTACATGCTGACGACACAGCCAGGATGTCGTGGACATGCAGTGACACTTATTCAGCAGATCACAGAAATTATTACAATATTGTAGCATTGCGGAACATGCCTCAGGTATTGCAGTGGTGCTGCCAAAGAAGTATCTTTTGATGGTAGTGATGGCTTAACATGCATTGATTGTCTTTTACCTCCATGATAATGTGTCATGTTATGCTTACTCATTTGAAAAAAGTGTTAAACAATGATGCTGCTATTAAGCTGTAACGAAGACATATTCACATTATTCATATTAATTTAATGTACTAGGTTGATTCATAAATATTCAACTCTGCCGTATGCATGTTCATTTGTTGTAGATCAATTCATAAATATTAAAATTCTACAGCACCACATACACACTCTGGAACTTGGGTAAATCAAATACTGTAGGCCTATGTGTTTCCTCCACCATGCAGGAATGAATTCCTTGGTGTTTACGACAACAGTGTGGTGGTGTGTGAATCTGAGTAGCCTGAGATTCTGTTTGCTCCAGCAGCTCCTCCTAATAAATTTGCTCATAACATAGCCGGCTTCACATATCCACATTAATTTGGTGCAGATCCACTCATAACTCTTCAAACTCTGCATTAGGCCATGCATGCTCACTCCTAAACTTGGGTAACACCACGCAGGAATGAATATCGCGGTGTTTGTGACAATACTGTAGTTTGGTGTGTGTGTGTGTGTGTGTGCGTGCGTGCGTGCATGTGTGCGTGCGTGCGTGTCAGAGAGGCCCTGAGCAGCTTCTGATTGCTCCAGCTCCTCCTTGTAATAAATTTGCTCATAACATATCCAGCTGTCAGAGGCAAAGCGGCGAGCATTTGAATTTATAGGTGCTTGTCTATCCAGGGAATAATCCCCCCTGCACGGCAGTCTGCTGAGGCAGCTTAACTTCAAACATAGCAATTACCTGAACAAATGACTCCAGCTCACCTATGTAATCCACAAGCACTACTGAGTGAATCATTACAGCCCAACGTGCAATTGCTTTTTAAAGCCTCCAGAGACATTAACTGTTTTTTATTATTTTTCTGTTAATCATTCCCCCCATACAGACACACAACAATAGGGAGATGCTCTTTTTTGTGTGATGAGGAATATTCTGCATTTTTGATGCCCCTGTACATGTGTGGGAAGCTGGAATCTAAAGCCCTTCATGTGTGGCGTGAGAGCTGTGATGGCAATAACACTGCTAAGTGCAAAATCCTCCGTTGTGTTTGATTTGATCAATTTTGTTAGGCGTCTGAAAGCGTTCGTTAGGGGCCTGGCAAAACCCAGCTCCCTCGGATCGATGCGAATGAAATGTCATGCCGAGAGCTTTTCTTACACACTCATCAATAACACTGTGCGGGGCTATTTAGGGTGTTCAATTTGTGATGTAACATAATTTGCAGTGATCCTGGGCAGGCGGTCTATTTTTTTCCCCTCTCTCTTTCCCCATATCGGACACAATTGAATGGAAAGACGAAATATTGATCTGTGTTTTTTTCTTCCCGTATGCTTTATTTCCAGTGGGAGATTGGGGAGTTCAGTGGTAAATACAGTCATTTTTTACAGTGCTAATTCAACACTTACAGAGTATGATCAACAAGAACAATGTTCAATTTGACTCTTTAAAGTGTTCAATTAACGCAACACTTGCTGTAAACCCTGCAATTCCCAAATCCCTCATACCACTCACATTTATTTACTGCGATCTTGTATGGATAGCTCAATTTTCTAGCTGAACTCTGTATTGGCTGCAGCAAAGGCAAATGCTTCTACGTAATGTGTCTCTTCACTGGAGGGGAAAACATGCACATTACCACCCGAGTTAATGTTACATATTTGCAATAACGGCAAAATGCCACATGATGTGCACGTTTGTTTGATTTCCACGGTACTGAACTCTGGGAACAGATTGAAGTGGTGATGGAAAGAAACTGATATCAAACTTTGGAAGGAGAAGAAAAAAAGATGAAAAGCAAAATAGCTGGTCTGAGAAATTAAAAACGTGCTTGCATGCACACATACAGTACAGCACACACCCACGCCAACGCCCACAAACCCACATGCTAACATACTGTAAGTAAACACAGCATTTCTTTGCAAGGCAGTCTCTCAAGACTCCATAGTCAGAAGCACGGTGACTAAGGTGTGAGAGTGAGAGGTGGATTTGGCTGTGACTGGCTGTGAGTGGTTCCCAAACCTTTTTTTTTTTGTTGGGACCCCCCTTTTGGACCCCCCCCATGGGCGAGCGGTTAGGGCATCAGACTTGCATCCCAGAGGTTGCCGGTTCGACTCCCGACCCGCCAGGTTGGTGGGGGTAGTAATCAACCCGTGTTCTCCCCCATCCTCCTCCATGAATGAAGTACCCTGAGCATGGTACCGTCCCACTGCACTGCTCCCCATGGGGCGCCACTGAGGGCTGCCCCCTTGCACGGATGAGGCATAAATGCAATTTTGTTGTGTGCAGTGTGCAGTGTTCACTTGTGTGCTGTGGAGTGCTGTGTCACAATGACAATGGGAGTTGGAGTTTCCCAATGGGCTTTCACTTTCACTTTCACTTTCGGACCTAAACATACAGCATGTATTCAAGGTTTTATGCAAACAGTCCCCTCGCGCCGTGACCCACCCGCAGTACATCCTTGACATCCCTAGGGGCCTCGACCCCCAGTTTGGGAAGCTCTGTGTTAGACCTACATTGATATCATGGGGCAGCATTCCTCCACATTCCTGTGATGAAGGTATAATGGTGCACAGGGGACCAATTACTGCACACCAAGCCACTACAAAACAACACAACACACACCATCTCCCTCATGTTCAACTATGGCAAAGCATGGTAGCTTGTATCTGGACTGTTTGATCATTACATATGTTTGACCATTTACTGAAACATTTCAGTCAATTCCTTCTTGACTTGTTAATTTAAAGAGACAACGTGTTCGGTTGTAAGAGACAATTCATCTAGAGTTGATCATTTGCTTTGTGTCTGCAACACCTCCCAGAATTCCAAGCAGCATGATCAGGGTTCCAGACAAAAAGAGAAGCATTCCAATACCAAGCTTCTCATCTCTCTCTCTCTCTCTCTCTCTCTCTCTCTCTCTCTCTCTCTCTCTCTCTCTCTCTCTCTCTCTCTCTCTCTCTCTCTCTCTCTCTCTCTCTCTCTCTCTCTCTCTCACACACACACACACACACACACACACACACACACACACACACACACACACACACACAAACAGAGGCACACAACCACACACACATACACACGAACACACACACACACACACACACACAAACACAGAGAGAGAGAGAGAGAGAACAGAGAGAGAGAGAGAGAGAGAGAGCGAACAGAGAGAGAGAGCGAACAGAGAGAGAGAGAGTGAACAGAGAGAGAGAGAGAGAGAACAGAGAGAGAGAGAGAGAGAGAGAGAGAGAGAGAGAGAGAGAGAGAGAGAGAGAGAGAGAGAGAGCGAACAGAGAGAGAGTGAACAGAGAGAGAGAGAGATACCTCAACCACCATTCCTTCATCCTCGTGCTCAGACTATGTTTCTCTTCACTCACCCACACACATACAAACAGGCACACACACACACTTGCGCACACACCACCACCATCACCACCACCACCACCTCTGCCACCACAATCACCCCCTATCCATCCTTATGTGCTGCAGACTATGGGAGGGAGGACAGAGGAATTCCTTGGCTGCCTGCTCTGCTCGCTCTGCCAGCTTCTTGCCGGCTCTAGTGGCTGTCACAAAACTATTTTCAAGATTGCATGAGCATGAAGGCCTCCTTGCACTTAGTGTCACGGACAGAAGCAGAAGCAGCCATAGAGCTGCGTGACAGTCCACTCTTCTCTCCAGGGCTGGACTGGGGTGAAAAATCAGCCCAGGCATTTTTGTTTGCCAAGACCGGTCCACCAGGCTTTGAGAGAGACAATGAAGCCTTTGACAAAAATGCACTTACTTTACTTTACTTTTTAAGACATTGCACATTAATGAACATACATACATGTGCCAGATTATAGCATAATGGCTAATTTCCATCTGGTGTCCAAAATAGGCAGGCTAGATGCTTACAAATAGAGAAATCAAAACCACAGACATACACTTTTTATACAAATACACTGTTTGTAAGAGAGAGAAAGAAAAGCACATGCAAAGGCAATGCACATGTTAATAAAAAGAAAGAGTAATCAAATATGAGCTATTTCGATCCTATAAGCCATTTCTTTATCAATATCTGACTATCTTGAAGAGGCCTGCTGTAGCAGCATGAGGACTGATACCACTGAGGGGAGGACCAGGCAAAAACCATCAGCAGTCCACCGGGCAAATGCCCTCTATGCCATATGGCCAATCCAGCCATGCACTCTTATCTCCTTCCCTTCACCATCCACAGTCCCCTTTCTCTCACATTCGCCCTCATCACTCTGACTCTGCTCCACTATAGGGGAGAGTGGGACCTTCAGCTCACCTGACATGCTCTCAGTGTTGCCAGATGTGTCTGATCAAATCCCGCCCAAAAGGTGCTCAAAAAGCGCCTGGAGCCGCTAAATTCCGCCCAATTTCAACAAATTGCACTGATTTCTATTGGCATGAAACTGCAGAAAAAAATGGCAAAAGGCCGATTTTTCCTGTTTTTACCTGCAGACGGCTATCCCAAGCAGCCCAATTGGGAGGGTAACTGCCCAATCTGGCAACACTGCATGCTCTCCTCCTCGGTTCTGGATGAAGGGCTTCGTGGAGCTACACATGCAATCAGGCAGAGAAAATAGCCCATGCAAGTGTCTATCGAATGGTCAGGGGTTTGTATGTCTCTATTCAATAAACTAAAATGAAAGCACCATATTCTGCAGTAGATTTTGGAACAGTATGTAGCAGATTTATGATATTATTTTTTTTAAGAAATGAAGTGTGCCATGGGAAAGACAAACCCCCAATATAGCCTGACATACAGTACAGTTCATATCAAACCTTCACTCTCCAATAAATAACTGTGTTATCATTGACATGCCTTTGCTTGCTGTTTATATCTGTATTTGCTTGTATCTTCTTCTGTCGGTGGCTTTGTAGAAAATGTCTGCAAAGTGTGGTGAAATGTAATGTAAATCAAGCAATCGACAAATAGAAGAACTAGATGGAAGCAGCAGCTAAGATAGGTGGGTTATGGTGTGTTTTTCGGGAGCCTTTTTTGTCATATTTCACCGAATTGTCTTAGCAATCTGACAGTTATAGGAACACGATTAGATCATCTGAGTAACCAGAGAAGAAAGCACATCATCTGTGTCGGACAGGACTGTAATAATAACCCTGTCCAATCATTTCATCTGACTGCTTGAAGCTATTAGATTGCCTAACTGCCTGTCAAAGATGCCATCCTGCTTTGTATTGCTATGCTGATGCCAATTGCCCTGCTAGTAAGATGTGTAGAAAGGCAGAGGTGGTGGGATTCATAATGAATCCTGAAACATCCTTCTTCTTCACTTTTGAATGATCCCTGATCATGTCTTCAAAGTCACATAATAACACGTACAAATGCACAACAGGATAATCGGGCTACATTGGTACTGGAGAGAGGCAAACACCATTTATTATCAAGCTTAGCCCATTCTCAATACTTTCACTATCAGTTATTAGAACTAATGAACAAACAACTGCGGCAACCGGAACGCTCCCTCATTTAGAATTACAATTTAAAATGTCAAAATTCAGTTTTCTTGCATTTCAAGGCGTCCATAAACATCAAAAAGGTGGAAGATGCATTTTAGTAATTACTTTACATTTGTAAGTTGTACTTAGAAATGAATACAATATGTTAGCCTGGCATAGTACAAGCAGTCCCTGAGTAATGAAGCTAACTGTGTTCGAAAAAAGAAGTTAATGCACTTGGAAAATAAATACCATTAGGTCTACAAGGTTAAATATGTGTTAGACTGGGCTTATCCATTAGGTCCGCCTAAACCCAGATAGAAGCAATGGATAATGGTAGGTAAAAACTAATCCTCTTTATGTCAGTACTCTTAATAAATGCCACCTACATGTAGCTTCCTATACGGTATATTATTTGTTATATTCTATCCAGGCCATGATGGAATCTTTCTGTGATGTTCCTATTGAATTCAGAGGCTGCAAGTCTTGCAGATATGTGTTTGAATGTGAGTGATGCTCACACTTGCTTCATTAGCAGACCCTCTCTGTGAAGATAATCTCTAAGAATGATGTTTGCATGGCTATCTCCTTGCCTGCCGTCTAATCTCCTAAATTAATTGTTCCGCCTTTATCCCCTGCAAGTTGCCCATACCTGACCTTTAAACGTGATTAAAGCCATGTATCATATTTATTATATCTCTTCTTTTCTTTCACTTTGTCGCCAATAAACACAGTCTAGGCAATTACATGGCTGTCTGTGAAGTGTTGTGTTTTGAATTTCATTATCCGTGCACACATCATCAAGGCTTGAATGATTTACGTCAATTCTGAGTAGAAGAAAAAAAATCCATGTCACATTAGTTCTGCCTGTTAACCTTATGACCGTATTAGCCCCCTGAGTGCATAAATATGATATGAGAAATCCAGATTATTAATCAGATACATACAAAAACCAATGGAAAGGGGCGACCGGGGTGACCGGGAAAAACACCATGAAATTACAATGTGTGTGTGTGTGTGTGTGTGTGTGTGTGTGTGTGTGTGTGTGTGTGTGTGTGTGTGTGTGTGTGTGTGTGTGTGTGTGCAGGAGTCAGGTGCTGTGAAATTGACTAGCCGACGCCATCAGTGTCCATCTCGTACGTGACCTCTAGTCGCCCTTTATC
>NC_085869.1:53454883-53484883 GCF_034702125.1 Engraulis encrasicolus
GCCTGTGCCTCTGGACTCGACGGCCACCCATCACTTTGCAAATTACAGGTTGCATGCCTCCCCTGTGGTGAAAATATTAGACTCAGATTATTGCAGTACCCCTGGTGGCCCATAACGGGGACCCCGGATCTATTCAGCTTTGATTAGAGAAGTGTGAAAGAGCATTCATGGGGGGAGGAAGGGCATTGTACTGCCCACTCTGTGTGTGAGTGTGCGTGCATGACTCTGTGCGTCCATGTGTGTGTGTGTGTGTCTCTCTCTCTCTCTCTGTCTATGTGTATGTCTGTATATGTACGAGTATGTCTGCATTCTGTATGTGTACATGTACTTTATGTGTGTTTGTGTGGGTCTGAATACAGTACCTGTATGTGTGTTTGCGTGTGTGTGTCTGGCTCTGAATAATGTGTGACTGGCAGGATGAACTGCACAACAACACGTCTCATCACCTTAACAGCCAGTTGACCCACTTCCACTGTCGCGCGCGCCACAGTGTGAGCTGAGCTCTACCTGGCGTCGCAGCTCCCCACAGACGCCATTGTGTTTATGATAGCAGTCAGTCCTGCCAGATAGAGAGAGAGAGAGAGCGAAGGCCTCGATATTCACACTGGGAATAGCCTGAATCGCGCCTCACCTGCTGTGGCGGCCAGAGCCAAGGAGCCAACGCCGCCACAAACTGACATGATGTGCCGTTAGATAGAAGGTCGATCAAGGTCACAGACGGCACTGGCAAGCATTTAGCTGGTCAGCATTTAGCAACAGCATGACTTTACAGCTAGCAGTAAAACAAATAAGCTAGGGTAACAAACGCACACACGCGCATGCGCACACACACACGCCTGCACGCGCACACACACACACACACGCACACACACGCACGCAAGCACACACACACACACACACACACAGCCCAACCTAAATATCCCTTCCTATCTTTGTGGGGCCCTTCCATTCATATTAACCCTAAAATAGCTAAAAAATGCTAAACTGTGCCCAAACCAAAACAATACATAACCTAACCTGTCAGTGAGGATATGTTTTTACACATACCAGTAACAACAAAACTACCCCTGAAATAGGGGTCAAAACATATGGGGTCTAGGATTTGGGCCCCGGCATGTGGGTGTGCTCCAATAGCAGTGGCCTCACAAAGGTAGATTGGTGTAGTACACACACACACACACACACACACACACACACACACACACACACACACACACACACACACACACACACACTGCTGTGGCTAATTAGCCAACAAGGAGCAACAAGAGATGTACGGGTGAATAACTAAGTGGGCAATTAGTGGTCGGACTGCACTCCTAACTGCTCAGTACAATCAAAGCACGTGGCACGCCTGAACACTATTCTTCAGTCAAAGCGGGGTCTAACATGACATGAATTTGTAATCATTTTGATAAAAATATATCCAACCATTCAAAAGTTATCACACAAGCAAAACAATGATTGACTGATTGACGGAAGGACGGATTGTATATGGCATCAGGCTGGTGGTGACAGAGGGAGACAAACGGTTCATTTGTCCCGGGCCGCGGTATGTATTGAACACAATTCAAATTCATTGTGCTAACCCCTGTAACATAGATTTTTGGACATATAAAGTACACTTTGACTTTTTACTTTTAAATAAGTGGCCCCTTTAGATGATTTTGTCCTGCGTAGGTTGACAGCGGTCAGCGGCCCTGTTGTGGGATCATAAAGAAATAAAATGTCAGGACCACTGTCATGTCCCACTCCATCTCATAATGTCCCAGAGTTCCATGGGATAATTTCCCAGGATTCCATGAAAGCAAGTCCTGATGTTTCACACAATGGATAAAGAGTACTCCGCAGTGAATGCTGAACAGAAAAGAATACGACAGCACTTGACATTTTATTTTCTTGTCATTGCCCAGGAATCCTTTGTTTTCCAGGGGCTATGTTTTCGTATTCACTCAGGTATTTTTGGACAGGATGATGTGTTGACATTGATATCATTTTTGAAGTTTCACTGTCCTGTTTACACAACCTTGCAATGTTTTTGTTTTGAGTGTTGTGACTGTGGCTTAGAGCAGGCCACATATGGCTGTCCTATTATTCATCTTTTATTCCACTTTAAGGCTCTTTTCCACTGCAGGTTTTCTGGTAGGCCTACAGCTTGACACAGCACGACTCAGCCGCTACTGTTCACTTTTCAATTGAGCTGTATCGTGTCCAATGGAAAAGCAATAAGAGCTGACCGAGGCGCGCTGTGTCGAGCTGTAGGCCTAGAAAAGTGGCAGTGGAAATTGAGCCTTTAGGATAAAGACGAGGCTGGTAACAGTATTGGTGATGATGGTTTTTAATTCACCTTTTGCATATTATATGATGTTTACTATTGTATGTGTATAGGCTTAAATAAAGTAAATACTTAACTGTTTTACATGGAGCTGCAAAACACTTAGTAAATACACCTTCCCTATAATAAAACCAGAGGGTTGAATTACACTTACTGTGGCAAAGTTAGTGCACTTCATGAAAAAATAAAAAGTAAAGAACTGAGACATTGAGAAGAAAATGCAGAGCTGCTCCACAGCCTTAGGCCTCTGCGCTGTAGTATATCGAAAAGTGAAGGGTCTGTTTTTCCTTGTGGGGATCTTATTCAAATGCAATTTCCCTGACTCTCATCATACCAGTTGTTGGACCAGAAAAAAAAACATTGAAAAAAAGATGCACAATATGTGGCGAGGAATTTCTAGCTACTTTCCAATTCAATCTGCATCCAATTCAAACTAAATTGGGAAAAATAATAAATCAAATTTGCTGACACAAGCCCTGTGTTCGACTCCCTGGCAACTTGGCATTTAGTATTGAATTTTCTACTCTCGTAAAAAAAACTGCATAGATGAGCTGCAGACACTTACAAATTGCATATAGTCCTCCGCGGTGTTAACCCTTTCCCTTCTCGACCTCTGCTCACTTTTTCCAAGCCTCAAGTATTGCACAGTATGTAGGTGGTCTCCTTTTAGACTGCCATGTAACTATGTGGGTGGCCTGTGTAAAATGCCATGTTCCTGGGCCATATTCTATATACAGTATGGTGATATATCAGTTTACCATACTTTCCTCGGAGGTGTAGATGCACACAAGATGACATGCACCTCCAAATTCTGATACAGAGTGAATATTTCGTGTTGATCAATAGATTGCAACATAAACACAAAGAAAAGAAACATTACACTGGATAGATAAATGGTTAAAAGAATCTACTGTTTATTTCCTTTTGTGCCACAAAAGACATTGCACTAAATCCAGATTTTGCCAAGTTCCAGGGCCATATTCTGTATGGTGACATATCAGTTTATCATACAAGGTTTAACTGTTTCTTGTTAGGATACCACACTGTATTTCCTGTGCGTGGAGCATGCTTGATCCCTGCTGTTGGTGCCCTATAGCCAGATCTAGTTCAGGGGTGGGTAAACTTGAATTACTTGTATTTACTCCCCGTTATGCCCTGCAAATTGCTGGATTTTTACAGTAACTGACACAATTGGCAGTTTCAGACATCTGATCATTTCATCAGGAGTCGACGGCGCTGCACTATCAAGCTAATCAGCTGTATTGATCAGTAGAGAATGAGCTGTAATGGTAGGGTAAGTAGGCCTACGCTACCACAGCTAAAGCTGAATACGTCTGGATGTGAGTCAGCTAACACCTGCTGTAGAGAGATGCTAACAGCTTATGCTATGATGCAATCTGTTCAGATAATTTTACACTATATGTTTGACTGCCTGACTACCTTTCATTTTATTCACATGGGTAAAAAAAAATGTGTTTTGAGTTGGGAAACAAATATGATAAAATGTTGAAGTTCTGTGTGAGCATGCCTTCATGACTATATTGGGACATCTGTGATATAGCCTATCGAATACTGTAGGCTACATGATTTCTCCAAGACCCTTAAAACTTAAAAGTTATAGTATGTACTAGTTCTGCACCCTCGGCAAGATTTTATAATTGCTAAAGAGGATTGTATCAAATAAAACACTTTTAAAAAAATGCCCCAAATAGCAAAACATGTCAGAATATCACAGTACTGTATGGCCTCATAGTAGACTGGTTGCAGATTGTTGCGTTGATTTCAGGTCAGCACCTTTATGCGCTCTGGCGCCACTCCGACTGAATCTCACCTGTGTCCTCTTTTCTAAAATGAGTGAGAAAGTTAAGACACTGAAAAAATATTACAGTGTGTGTAGATGCACACAAGATGACACGCACTTCCAAATTCTGATACAGAGTGAATGTTTCATGTTGCTCAATAGATTGCAAAACAAACACAGCAGCAAAAGAAACATTGCACTGGCTAGATAAATGGTTAAAAGAATCTACTGTTTATTTCCTATTGTGCCACATAAGACATTGCATTAAATCCAGATTTGCCATGGCTATGACTGAATACCCCGGCGCAGGTGTCTTCCCCACAGCATTCTAACCTTGCATCAAATGGATTTCACACTTTCATGCGCCTTGTTTGGGTTTTGATGGCAATGTTTGTAGTGTAAATATGCAAAGGCACTGAAGAGTGAAGAGTCCACCTTTAAAGGCATTCTGTCTTCCTTCTCCCCTCGCCTCCACTCATCCCCCTCTCCTTCTCCCCCCTCCTCTCCTTCTCCCCCCTCCTCTCCTTCATCCAGCTCCTCCTCTCATCCCCCTCTCCCCCTCTCATCTCCCTCGCCTCCTCTTATCCTCCTCTCATTCTTGCTATCCCCGGCAGGAGCTCACAGGGACATGACCGAATCTAGGTCACACATAGACACACACACACACACGCACGCACACACACACACACACACACACACACACACACACACACACACACACACACACACACACATGTATCGTACACGTGTGCACACATACATGCACGTACACACATACACATTCTCTCTTTATCACTCTCTTTCTCTTTCTCTCTCTCTCTCTCTCTCTCTCTCCTTCTCTCTCCCTCTCTCTCTCTCTCTCTCTCTCTCTCTCTCTCTCTCTCTCTCTCTCTCTCTCACACACACACACACACACACACACACACACACACACACACACACACACACACACACTCACTCACACACACAGATCCCGTGTGTGTTGTTGTGTTATCATCTCCCGAGTACGGGGGGAAGCAGAGGTCTCCCAGGGCCCATCTGATTGGCTGAGCGATCGATCGCAGACATGACACTCAAAGGCACGGCGAGCAACGGAGACCAGGGGAGGCTGAATGCACGCCAATCGATGCCACCCAATCAGCAACACCCTATAGTCCTCTTTGAACGACGCCAACACAAGAAGAAGGCAGGACAGAACGAACGCAAGAAGGGAGGCGAAACAACAACGTGTGCTACTACTAACTGCCAGCGATGAGGCAGGTGTTCCTCAACAGCTGCCATCGGTGGTGAGTGGAACCTGAGCCAGCAGAGGGGTGTCTGTTGCCTCGACACCTCAGAAAACACAAGAAAACACTGTAAACAAAACTAAAAAAAAGCCGTTCTTCTGTTCTCCACTGTGATCCATTACTACAGCAAACAAAACACAGATTAGCACATCTGTTGTCTATTGGCTGCTAGTCATCACACATGTGTTGTTGTTTGTGTGATGAGATACAGTATGCTGGATAGCCTGAAGCTACTGTATATATAAAGATAAAAGAGCGATGACCTCCAGACATCATAACAGTCAGATTGAGCACCTGCGCGATTCAATATTCTTTTTTTTCTTCTTCTTTTCATACCGTACCGATTATGAACTGAAATGGAATATCAACAAATCTCGTCAAGGTTTTCCAATGAGTCGTGCACTGAACTGAACTGCGTTTGCGCTTCTCGGCCAACAAGCCTACAGGGCCTACTACACGCATCCATAGCGTAGCAGCACCTGGGGAACCAGCCAGCCTAAATGGAATATGGATTTCTGTGGCTCGCGCCTCGCGCACATTGGTTGGTCCCTAGAGGGCCTGAATATATCTGACTGAAAGTGGTGGTTGGGGGTGGTGGTGGGGTTGACAAGATGGAACCAGTGGCCAGGTGACAAGGGCCTGATGCCGGCCCCCGGGTTAAGGTTCCCTTTGGGGACCCCACCACCACCACTACACCACCCACACCCCACTCCTCACCATCACCACCACAACTCTCCTGGGTACCGTTTTCCAAGTTGAGGAGCTCTCTCTCTCTCTCTCTCTCTCTCTCTCTCTCTCTCTCTCTCTCTCTCTCTCTCTCTCTCTCTCTCTCTCATGTTCACGTTCTCTCTTTCGCTCGCTCTCTCTTTCGCTCCCTCTTTCCTTCTCTTGTTTTTCTCCAGTCCATTGCACAGGCAATTTGTGCTCTTGAATAAAACTGGAGCAATATTAATGCAGGCGGTGATCACTGCAGTGTGTAAAACAATCTGAAGGGGCCAAAGGGTATAGAGGGTTTTGGAAAAAAAACTACACAGAAGAAATATCAGGGGTAACTAAGCACTTTTTCCACATGGATGGCTCCAACAGCCGCACTGGTACAACGGATGCGGCTTCTACTTCTAATGTCACTGCTGCTGTGGCGGCTGCTATAATTGATGTGGGATTGTACCACAGCCGTTCTTTGTAGCTCCGTAGATCAGTCAGTCCTGTTGGTTCACAGGCGCCTGATTCATCTCTACACCCAGGGAAGCTGATGGGGTGGGGGGGTGGGGGCATATGTTGTCCAGGGCACAGGGATAGAGGGGGCCCAGAATTGGGTCCTCATCACATCGTCGGTACTGGGTGTAGGGCCCTTTCAGATGGCGTTGTCCTGAGCCCGGCCAAAGATGTCAGCATACACCCACTGATTGTATTTGCTCTTGCCCAGCTCGGCCATGGCACTGATGCACTGGCTCCTCTGCTATTCAAACATTCAAACGTTCAAAAGCAGTAGCAGGCCCTAACATGGTTTTAACAGTTGGGCATTGGGTTGCTATGCAAGCGACCCAGGTTTGGTTCCGGCACAGGTCCTTTACCAAACCTTCCCCATCTCTCTCTCTCCCCACTCGCTTCCTGTCAAATCTCTCCTATAATAAATAAACTAATAAAAGACCAAAAAATAGCGGTAGCCAGCTCACTTCAAAAGACTGCTGGTTACATCTGGTTCTTTTTGTGTGTGAAACGGTATCCACATTGTCGCGCACTGACTGTGCCTGCCTTTTCCTCTACAAGGTCACAGGAGCTGACGAGGGTGTTTTGTGAAGAACAAACATGTGATAATTGATTTAAGTACTTCCGACTGGGCTGGTCCATAGCTGTGGGGGAGGGATGGGGCTGTGCTGTGCTGTGCTGTGCTGCGCTGTGCTGAGCTGTGCTGTGCTGTGCTGAGCTGAGCTGTGCTGTGGCGGATGCATTATCACATCCAGGCTTATTTGGTCTCATAATTTGATGAAGCATTATGTCGAGGAACCGCGGGGAAGCTGGCATGTTGAGGGAGGAGATGCACACTCCTATCAGTCAGTGGATTACTCACTGACACACACAAACGCACACGCACACACGCACGCACACACACACACACACACACACACACACACACACACACACACACACACACACACACACACACACACACACACACACACACACACACACACACACACACACACACTTTTACTCCCTCCCTGTCCACACACACACACACACACACACACACACACACACACACACACACACACACACACACACACACACACACACACACACACACACACACACACTCATAAAGACACACACACTCATAAAGACACACACACACACACACACACACACACACACACACACACACACACACACACACACACACACACACACACACACACACATCTGGGCACACCATAACCCTCACACAATACACACATGGATACAAGAGAAGGGGAATGCAAATGTAACCTTAATTTGACATACATTTTCTGACATAAACACAGGTGTGCTCACTTGATAGGGTGGTTTAATCCCAAGAGTATACCGTTTACACTGTAATTTCCCTACCACGCTGCATTGAGAAGGGCATGCACCGGATATACTACAGTCGAGTATTATTTTTAGTCATAATATCCAGGAAGGGAAGAAATTCTAGTATGACTACCATGTAAAGAAAGTATCCAAAATGTACACTGAGAGTGTATGATAACTGAGCATATGATTTCGTGAATGTATGATTTTTCGCATAGATCGGTCCACGTAATTGAGATGGCCTGGTAACAAAAAGACTCTTCAAAGAGAATAACAAGACAAAAAGGATTTGTTGTCCTAGAATGAAATTCATAATTGACGATGAGTGTGATTTAAAAAAACTAAATTATGGATATGTAATAAACCATCGATAGACCATAGACAGAAGAGAATAAAAAACCATACATAGGCCTACTAGACAAGAAACATAGGCCTGTATTCTAGGCCAGTGTTTCTCAACAGGGGTGCCGGGGCAACGTGGCTGAAAAATAAAATTATGTAATATAATACATATTTGTCTAAATTGATAAGTTAATGCTAGTCAGTGGAATCTTTCTTCTGCCATTTACGCACAATAAAGTATAGGTCGCCCCAGTCAGCTGCAACTTCGAACGTAGGTCGCGTGACGTTACTTTTCTAAGCTTGTGTGGTATCGGTTTGGGGTGCCTTGAAATTTTTCATGAATTGAAAGGGTGCCTCGCCTTAAAAAAGGTTGAGAAACACTGTTCTAAGCATGTAAACAGATATATCTAGCTCAAAATAACAGCAAAACAAACAATGCTAGTGGTACAATAGCGGCTGTATTGACCTTGTTCCAGTGAGGAGTGCAGCAGGGGCACAATACCCTGCTTAGGAGCATCCACAATATCAAGGCTGTCGTTGGGTCACACACACACACACACCATCATCATCATCGGCGATCACTCGAAACGAGTATGATTGTCCTCCTGACGTTGGGTCTGGTCATTTGTGGGTCGTCAGATGACGGTTGAGGCCGATCCTTGATCCACAGTCTCTATTGCAGTGGGGGCATATGTAGATTGTTGTCCTGGAGGTAGTTGTTTGGATGTGAGGATTCATTTTGGCAGTGGTTCTCTCCTTCCTCAATTGCCTTTTTGTTTCTGCAGCATGGTGGAGGTCCTCTTCTAGTTGTGCTGTACCCTCATGAACCAACCTTCTCCACTCATCTCTTTGGAGGGCCGCCTCCTCCCAGTTATTGACATTGAAGCTACACTTTCTGAGATGTACTTTTATCATGTCTTTGTACCGCTTCTTCTGCCCTCCTTGGGTACGCTTTCCTTCCTTAGTTGGCCATACAAAATTCGTTTTTGGAAGGCGGTTGTCTGACATGCGTATCACATGACCTGTCCATCGTAGCTGGTGCTTAGTAATAGTTGAGGTGATGCTTGGGATGTTGGCTTCTTGTAGGACACTGATATTGGTGCGTCTATCTTCCCAGCTGATCCTAAGGATCTTACGTAGGCATCGCTGGTGATATTGCTCAAGGGCTTTCAGATGTCTACTGTAAGTAGTCCAACTGTCAGCTCCGTAGAGCAGGGTGGGAAGAATAACGGCTCGATAGACCATGAGTTTTTTGTTTTAGTCAGGATATCACGGTTTTCAAATACCCTGTCCCCTCAGCCTAGCAAAAGCTGCGCTGGCACACCCAATTCGGTGGTGGATTTCTGCATCAATGTCAGATCTTGTGGATAGAAGACTACCCAGATACATGAAATTGGTCCACATTTTCCAGGGTGTTGTTGGCCACATGGATGGTTGGAAACCTTTGGGGATGTGCCAGGAGCTGGTTGGTACAGAATCTGAGTCTTCTTGATGTTAATATCAAGTCCCAGGAGTTGGTAGGCGCTCTGGCAAAGGCGTCCATGATGCTCTGGAGTTCTTCTTCAGACAGAGCCACAAGGGCATTATCATCAGCATATTGGAGTTCCATGATGGAGGATGTGAGCACCTTGGTCTTTGCCCTGAACCTGTTGATGTTAAAGAGCCCACCGTCTGTCCTGTATACGAACTTGAGACCCTCAGGTAGACTTTGACTGGTGAGGTGGAGGATGGTGGCAATGAAAATGGAGAAGAGGGTTGGTGCAAATAATGCAGCCCTGCTTGACTCCTGTCTCCACTTTGAAAGGGTCTGTTTCACAGCCACTGTTTCCCAACTACAGTTGCGGTCATGTCATCGTGCAGTAGGCGCAAGATCTTCAGATATTTGTCTGGGCATCCAATCTTAGATAGTATGCACCAGAGGGCAGTTCTGTTGACGGAATCAAAGCCTTAGTGAGGTCGATGAATGCCATGTACAGGGGTAGGTGTTTGCTCTCGACATTTCTCCTGCAGCTGACGAGCTGTGAAGATCATGTCGGAGGTTCCTCTGGCGGGGCGGAAGCCACACTGGCGACTCTGGGAGGATCATCTCTGACAGTGGTAATAGTCGGTTGGCCAAAATACGGGCCAGCACTTTGCCTGTTGGTGGATAGGAGGGAGATGCCCCTGTAGTTGCCACAGTCCGCTTTATATCACCCTTCTTAAAAATGGTGACAATCAGGGCGTCCCTCAGTTCAGCAGGGATTTTCTCCTCCTTCCAGATCTTGGTAAGGAGACTGTGGATGTGACTGAGAAGTTTGGGCCCACCTTGCTTGAGGATTTCACTGCAGGAATCCCATCTGGACCAGAGGCCTTGTTGTTACTCAGTTTCCTGATGGCATCCAAAACCTCAGTTTCAGTGGGGAGGGTCATCGAGATACTTCCTGATAGGCTGCTGAGGAATTTGGTTGATGGATTCTGAGTGAGCTGTGGTGTTTGTCGGTTCAGTAGCTCCCGAAAGTGTTCTTCCCATCTGGAGCTGGATTTCTTTCTCGTCCTTCAGCAGTGTTTTCCCATCTTTGGGAGCGGAGGGTGATTGAGGCCTCCGATAACTTGGACCATACACAGCTTTGTGGCATTAAAGAAGCCCCTGGTGTCCACCCAAGTCTGCAAGTCTCTGGATCTCCAAAGCCTTCTCTGTCCACCACTGATTCTTTAACTCTCGCACCCTGCGCTGGACAAGTGCCTTTGCATTGGAGTGGGCCTGCCTTTTAACCTTGGAATTGATGTCATGCTGCCAAGAGCAAAAGGCTATCCTTTTGTTGTTGATTAGTTGTTCTATTTCATCATCATTGTCATCAAACCAGTCTTGGTGTTTCCTGGTCTTGTAGCCAAGGGTGTCCTTGCAGGTATCGAGTAGGATGGTCTTAAGGGTCTGCCAGTGTTCTTCCACATCCTCAGGATATTCTTCTGGGAGTCGTTCATGTAGGGTCTTCCTGAAGTTCTTGAACTCTTTTTGTATCCCCCAAGCTGTCGGTGTTGAATTTAGGACGGGTTTGCTTCCTTTGGGACCTCCGTGTCTGGTGTAGCTGGATGTTCATTGTGGAGCGAATTAGGCGATGGTCAGTCCAACACTCATCTGCACAGGGTCATGGCTCTGGTGATGTTAACATCCTTCTGATCTCTTAGCCCTGACAATAACATAGTCAATGAGATACCAACACTTTGATCGAGGGTGCATCCAGGAGGTTTTTGAACCTGTTTTTTCTGGCGGAAAAGGGTATTTGTTATGACCAGCTCATGTTCAGCACACTTTGATAGTAGGAGGGTTCCATTAGAGTTGTAATTTCCAATACCTTCTTTGCCTAGAGTGCCTTTCCAGAGCATGTGATCCTTGCCAACTCTGGCATTGAAGTCTCCAAGTAGGAGGATCTTGTCCTCCTTTGGGATGTTCGATAGTACCTGGTCAAGGGTTTGCATAGAAGACTTCCTTGTCTTCATCCTGTGAGTCCAAGGTTGGTGCATAGGCACTCACAGCAGTGGCCATCTGGTTGTTTTGAGAGCTTTAGGGCGGAGTGTCATGAGACGCTCATTGATGCCTACTGGAGATTCAGATAGTTGGGAGATGAGGCGGTTTCTTGATGGCGAAACCCACTCCATGGATTCTGGGTTCATCAGCTGGCTTTCCCTTCCAGAAGAAGGTATAACCACCTTTCTCTTCCTTCAAACTCCCCTCATCAGCCAGGCGGGTTTCAGACAGAGCAGCAATGTCGATGTTAAACCTTTTTAGCTCCCTAGCAATTATTGCTGATCTTCTTTCGGGACGGTCATTTGAGGCCCTGTCCATAAGAGTCCTCACATTCCAGGATCCAATGTTTATTGTTTTTGTTTTTGTTTTTCGACCGCTATGAGGTGAACCCGCTGGGTGCGGTATCCCAGCCAGGTTTGAAAGGCAGGCTATTTTTAGGGCACATTTTCTAGCCCCTTCCCCAGTGTGGGGTGAGCAGAGCGGATCCTTAATAGGGCTGCTCAGACATGAGTGCTGCTACCGAGATGCTCTCTCTGCCACAGTCCGAGAGCAAAACGATTGTATCAGACACCCACCGCCTATGTGCCAGTGCATGACTAGGAGCTCCCAGACTTCACTGTCCTGCTCCCGTTACCATTTCCTGATCGCCATAGGACTTGAGAAAAGGGTTGGTGGTTGGTGGTTAGGGGTGGGGGGGGGAGAGTGGTGTCAGGAGGACGCCTGTGCGTGGAATCGTTTAGAGTGGGGACACTGGTGCACAGTCAGCTACCACACTGTTCTTGGCAGAGAGAGACCAAGACCCAGTGGCATGGAGATCCAAGACGACTGGAGGTCACTCTCTGTTGCAGCCTTCGTCCGCCTTCCCAGCCGTTGTGGTGCATCCTACTGCTGCCATCCTCCGCCCGGTCCGCCGTTGAGGTCTTTGCTATTTGCCCATAGCTGGGGCAGGGGTTGGCGGGCAGCAGGGCGTGTCCACACAAAATGGGCCTGCATGCCACGTCTCTAGGGCCCCCTGCTACTCCGAGATCCCATACAGCTTTGCCTGGAACCGCAAGGTACCAGTTACCGTGCGTGGCCACGAGGAGGCGTGTATGGGTCTTGGCAATGGAGAGGCTGTGTACCGGCAGAGGAGACTTACGCGCTCGGCTCCTCTTTTCGCCTCCCCCTGGGGAGGTGGCTAGCCGGTGGCCGTAGCTGAAAGCAGAGAGCAACAAGCAGAAGCGACATGCAGCATGCACTAACCTGCACTAACTAGCATGCACTAAACTGCGAGCACTAGTTCTACTCCAACACTACTGCACTGACGCATCACATGCCCTGTGCAACACACACACACACACACACACACACACACACACACACACACACACACATACACACACACACACACGCGCGCGCGCGCGCATACTTGCACACGGGTACTCGCGCATACATACACGCGCATACACACACACACATACTTGCGCGAGGGCGCACATACATAGGCACACACACACCCACAAACACACACACACACACACACACACACACACACACACACACACACACACACACACACACACACACACACACACACACACACACACACACACACACACACACAGCCTGCTCAGCCCTGTCTCCTGTCTCTGCCCTGTGGCAAACAACAGGCAGCCTTTTGTCCATTTTATTTTCTGTCTCTTTCCCCTGCATCCCACTAGTTGACATGGCCTGACAGGGAGAGGCTCGCAATCGGGGAGAGGGGAGAGACAGCAAGAGGCTGGGGGAGAGAGAGAGAGAGAGAGAGAGAGAGAGAGAGAGAGAGAGAGAGAGAGAGAGAGGAGAGAGAGAGAGAGAGAGAGAGAGAGAGAGGGGGAGGGGGGGGGGGGGGATGGGTGTATGTGGGGAAAGAGAAAGAGAGAAGGAAAGAGAGAACAGGGATGGGAGAGAGAGAGAGAGAGAGAGAGAGAGAGAGAGAGAGAGAGAGAGAGAGAGAGAAGGGATGGGGGAAAGAGAAAGAGAGAAGGAAAGAGAGAACAGGGGTGGGAGGGAGAGAGAAAGAGAGGCTCAATAGACAGCAAGACTTATAGAGGGGGGAGACAACAGGTAGAGACAGATTGTTAGAGAAAAAGGGTGTGGGTGTGAGGAAAAGAGAAAGATAACAAGAGAGATAGAGAGAAACAGAGGGATAGAGAGAGAAAGAGAAGGAGTGAGTCAGAGATGCATAGAGGGAGGCAGAGACAGGGGTGAGAGAGAGAGAGAGAGAGAGAGAGAGAGAGAGAGAGAGAGAGAGAGAGAGAGAGAGAGAGAGAGAGAGAGAGAGAGAGAGAAGCGATGGAGGAGTGCGAGGGGGAAAAACAGGAGGAGAAAGAGTGACAGGGAGAAAGACAGGGGCTTAGCGAGATGGAAAGAGGGATACAGAACAAGCGAGAAGAGGAGAGAGAGAGAATGACAGGGAGAAAAGAAGAGAAGAGAAGAGATGGGGAGATTGAGAGGGAGATAGTAGAAGAGGGGGAGGCATGCAGCTAAGCTGGCGAGGCAGACGACGTTCACTTCGCACATTTGTTTTGTTCCAGCTGCCATTGCCTGGTGGGTGCCGTGAAGACGGCCTCGGTGATAGGGTGGCAGATGTTGTGGACCTGCAGCCGCCACTGCACCCGGGGCCAGGAGCAAGAGAGGCTATAGATTTCCAGTCGCCTCGCATTAGCCTCCGACTCCATTCCTCTGCCGCTAACGTCGCACAGCACACACACACTCAAGCCCCTCGCAGTCAAGATGCCTCAGGATCTGGAGAGACTGGAGAAGACGGTGGTGAGAGGAGATGAGAGAAGAGGAAAAGAGAAGAGAAGAGAAGAGAAGAGAAGAGAAGAGAAGAGAAGAGAAGAGAAGAGAAGAGAAGAGAAGAGAAGAGAAGAGAAGAGAAGAGGAGAGAAGAGGAGAGGAGAGGAGATCTAGACAAGGTTGGGGAGCGCAAAGGAAGAGGAGAGGAAGAGGAGAGGAGAGGAGAGGAGACAAGGTTGGGGAGCGCAGAGGAAGAGGAGAGGAGGAGAGAAGACAAGGGGGAGGAGAGGAGGATGGGGGAATAAGAGAAAGGAAAGAAAAGGAACGAGTGAAAAAGAGAACAGGAGATGAGAGGAGAGGAGAGGAGAAGAGGAGGGGAAATCAGAAGAGGAGATGGGCGGAAATGGGGCAGAATGAGGGACGAAAAGAAGAGAGAGAGAGGGAGAGAAAGAGAGAGAGAGAGCAAAACAGGCAGAGAGAGCGGGAGAGGCTATGTATGTCAGAGAGACTGGAGAATGAGGAGGAGGAGGAGGAATAAGGGTATGATGACGAGGAGGAGGAGGAAGAATATCGGAAGGAAGAATGAGGAGGGAGTTGAGGCAAGACAGGCTGTTGAAGATGCCCAAGAGATGATCAAAGGCTCCGGGGGAGAAGAGGCAGAGGATGATGATGATGATGATGATGATGATGATGATGATGATGATGATGATGATGATGATGATGATGATGGGAAACAGTAAGGAGAGAGAGAGAGAGAGAGAGAGAGAGAGAGAGAGAGAGAGAGAGAGAGAGAGAGAGAGAGAGAGAGAAATAATAGAGGGATGGTGCAGGTGATGGTTCAGGAAATGGAAGTGGGAACATCACTAAAGACACTATGGATAGAACAAGTGGAGGCGGAGAAAATAGATGCAAGTGTGGGAAAGAGGAAGGAGAAGACAAAGAGGTAGACAGAGAGGAGGGTGCGTGTGTGTGCGTGTGTGCGCACGCCTGTGTGTGTGTGTGCGTGTGTGTGTGTGTGTGTGTGTGTGTGTGTGTGTGTGTGTGTGTGTGTGTGTGTGTGTGTGTGTGTGTGTGTGTGTGTGTGTGTGTGTGTGTGTGTGTGTGTGTTGAGAAGGGAAGAGAGAGAGAGAAGGGAGGGGGGATAGTATGAGTATGGTAGGAAATGAAAAAGAGGCATTCTGAGAGATATAAGTAAAGAAAGAGACAGAGACTGAGATGAGGAAGGGAAAAGAAAGGGAGGAAGAGAGAATAGGATTGAGTCAGAATAAAAGTGTCTATGGAAATATCTCAGCTGAGACACAACGGCTGTAACCCAGGACCATCTCTAAGCCTATTAAAGCTCTATTATGCCTCCATGATGTATTTGATACTGCGTCTGATGAATACCCCATTAAAATGGTAATATTCAGGTGATATCCAGGTCCTTATGATACGTAAGACAAAAAAATAAATCATGGTCACAGCAGGAAGACAGCTCAATTCATGTTTTAATAAAAACAAATTGAGGAAAAAAAGTTATATCCACGGGCTTCAGTTTCACTGACAGACTGTCCTGCAGCTCATGAGAAGGCTATGAGAGGAGGCGCCTACTGCATGGGAGATGTAGGCTATGTACATATAAGTAGCTGTGTGCCACAGGTGCATAAGCTAGAAGTGGAAGTAAAACAAAGGGAAAAAAGTACAAACTCTCCTTAGGTACTCATCAGATACAGTGGAATAACTGGTGTAATAGCATGTAATAGCATTGTACTTGTATCATCTATTTACCTCTACTTCTTTGCTTGTGTGATCAGATGTGCATGCCGTCTCGACTGGCATTGTTTATGTGTAGCCAGAGTGAGGTGCCAGAGCATCCCCTGTTGGTTAGTTTGGGTATATATAGGGCCTGCTCTGCTCTGCTCTGCTCTGCTGTTGCAGGACTTCACTTCACTTCACTGCACTACACTCTTCTTCACTGACCTTCTTCCTGGCCCTCAGACAACATGGCAGTTCCCTTGGCGTTTAGCAAAAAAACCAACACTGAGGTCAGCCCGCTAGCCCTGCAGTAACACATCATTATGACAAAACTGGCTTGTAATTCTGACAGCTACTTTGAGAGGGTGGCATCCAGAGATATAGTAGAGAGTCGGTTGTGTGTTTGTCTAAAGCTATTCTACAGTGCTGCTGCGTGGTGGTGCAGGCGTGGGTGGTTGCTTGTGGGGTCAACAACAGCACTGACACCTCCAGATATTTCAGTATCTTGTTAGCACAATGCTTGTCAATCAAGGAGATTGATTATCTATCCACTTTCCTTCGCCGTTTAGCCGAGTTGACTCCTACTGGCTCCGTATAATGATAGTGGTATATGGCGTTGTTTTGCAGCTCTGAAACAGCAGCAGTGAATAGTGAACGCTGGGGTTCATTAGCATGGTGTGCTACGTGGTAGCCTGCTGTGCTGTTGTTGTTGAGTTCTGCAAATATAGATTGTAATACTATAGCCAACACCTCGGTCAAAATCAATAAGCAACATTTCAATTCACACCTTGATGAGGAACATTATGAAGTAGCTGTTTCGAATTTGGAGTGGAGTGCAGAACCAGCAAGATGTGCATGTCTACAGCAAGACCCACAGCAAGATGTGCATGTCTACAGCAAGACCCACAGCAAGATGTGCATCTCAACACTAGTAAAGAAAAGTGAGAAAGGGAGAGGATGAAATGGCATTAAACTCTGGAGAACATGTTCGGGTTAAGTACCCAGCATAATCACACGGACATAAGTAAAGAACAGAGGCAATGAGAACTATAGGGATAATATGGCCAGAAGCGGACTTTCCATTAGGCAATTGCCTGGGGCCCCGATCAAATCTGACCTTCATAGGGGCCCCAACTGTCACATCAGTTGTGGTAAACACACACAAAAAGTAGGCTTCATCTTAATTTGTCACTTAAAGTAATTGAAGAAATAAATGAGACAAAACACTAAAATACACCAAAACATAGAATTTTATGTCTACATAATGACATTTTAGGGCCCCATGTTTATATTTCGCTTAGGGCCCTAAAATGGCTAGAGCCACCCCTGAATATGGCAAAACTTTACTTCAAAATGTGCACCATTTTATTACATTTTAGTAATTTATTGTGACTTAGTCATTGCCATTCTGCTAACAGCAAATTCACGACAGCAAGCTATGTGGTGGAGGGGGCAGCCACATACAGAGAACATGCAGATGCGACTCAAGGGTCATTTAGTAAGAATGCTTAGGATATTTAGCAAGAGGGCTGGAGAGGTCACTTAGCTGAGAGGATAAGAGCAGACCAGCACTTAACAGAAAACATCAAAGAAGAAGTGGTCTAGTGCCAAAAAAAGGGGCACTCCACTTTTATTTTTCACAACCCCCACACAGTTATTAGCGTAAATTAAATCTACCCACGCAGCATCCTTCTCTCTCTCTCTCTCTCTCTCTCTCTCTCTCTCTCTCTCTCTCTCTCTCTCTCTCTCTCTCTCTCTCTCTCTCTCTACCAACCCACAGTTTACAGTTCCTTACCGCTTGGATGGGAAGAGCGTGAGTTATAATGATTCTAAGGCACTGACAGGGGGCCCAGGCTGTAAATATTACAATTAATGGTAATGTTGTGCTAAATCTGCAATGTTTCATGTGTTGCTTCAGTGTTTCAAGCTTCCCAAGCACCACTATAAAGTGGTGGTGGATAGGCTAACATAAAATCTATGGTATACAGCTGTATGATTGTTTAAATAATGTTGTGCTAAATACAGTATAATATACATATATGTCACAATTAAAGATGGTTGAAATCTGATGATATGTGAGACAGCACAAGAGTAACAAAACAAAGTTGAAATGTTGAAATGTAGGACGCATTGACGGTGTTACCTGTGGGGTCAGTTTATCAATAGCTTTTCGTTTGCTGTATGGGTTACTTTGTAAGCTAGCTACTTGAGAAGAATCACTGATGTACTAGTTTGCAGCAGTGATGTAGTGGTACTGAGGTAGGCTAATGAAAGAGAGTGTTGAGAGAGACTTTAACGCATAAGGACAGGTGATGTTACCTGTAACTAACTGTGATGGTAATTCAGGGAGACATAGTGTCCTCTCTTCAATGACTGACTGATTTGTCTCTGCCTGTGTCGGCTCAGACTTCGCCTGGTCTTATCACATCCTCCTACTGCATACGGACAATGGAATTTCGTTGTGTGCCGTGTCAAAATGACAATGGGAGATTCCCAGGTGAAGTTTGAAAAATGCATCTGATTTTTTCCAATTGCAAATGTTTGAACGTGACGTGTTATCTGTAGCCTGGCGACACCATCCATGTACTCCAACCAAAGACTTTGGCTCCGCACATCGTCTGGCAAAAGCCTCAAGCTCGGTTCTCTCAGTGTTTCGCCAATCAGCAAACAGTTGAGAGTGGTGACGTAGAACTCACCCGCGAGCTCCATTACTGATTGGTTAAGGTAACTACAAACCCCAACTCCGATGAAGTTGGGACGTTTGGTAAACAGTGAATAAAATCAAAATGCTATCATTTTCAAAACATTCAATCTATTCATTAGATGGAGAAGAGTGAAAAGACAACATATTAAGTGTTAAAACCGAGAAAAAATATTGTTTTGGGGGACATATGTACTCATTTCTAATTTGATAAATCCAACACGTCTCAAAAGAGTTGGGACGGGGACAATAAATGGCAGCAAATGTCGAGGAAGACTAAAAACAAAACAAAAGACAACATTTAACAGTTAAATACATTAACCGATGAGATGATTTTATATAAAAAACAATGTTAATTCCTATCTTGGACATGATTTCACCAGCTTAAATGGTGGGTGTATTCCTTGTCATGTTTTGCAATATTTTCCTTTCTGTAGTGCTTACAGTGTGACAGGTCTTGACCAAAAACCCACCATTTTATCACCTGCTGGTCCTTATGATGGAGCCAAACTGTTAAAACATAGTAGAGAATGCAATTTGACCTTACTATGTGGCAGTAATCGAAGATCTCCCTTCAAAATATAATGCATGAGTGGCTTTTCATGCTGTTTAAACCCCATTTATACCATTCAGCACTGTATTTAACTGTACAGAGGAGTGAGAACATCTTAACCAATGCACTACTGCACCCGCATGCCATCATGGAGGCTGACTTTTGAAGCTAGCACTAACACAAGTTGGATGGTCCATTTTCACTGTAGCACAGGATGTGCCATGCTCTATTATTGTCAAAAAGAATGGACTTCTACAACTTCTGCTGACTTCTGTAAGCAAAGGACTGTTTCCCATGTCTTCTGGGTCTATTTCAAGTGAGCTCAGGTGCTTAGGAGAATGTTATCATTTGCACGCATTAAGCATTCTTAATATGATCAATTTTCAATAGCTCTAGCACTCCAGGAATTAGAGTGAGACTACAGCCAATATATATTTCATGATGTCATGAACCTATACAATGATTTTATTAACAAAAATATGTCTTATATACACTCAATCGTGGTAAATCAAAGGGAATTCAAAAATGTATGTAGTAACTATGGTAATTATTCCCTTTGCATCTTTAATTCTGAGTGACTCAGCCTCTCTGTGATGATCTTATACCTGGACACGTATATTGTCCGTCAGTACAATTCATTTTGAAATGTTCTTCTTAGTTGTTTTATCTTATTTGGATGTTTACTAAATTTCACTGATCCCCGTCCCAACTCTTTTGAGACGTGTTGGATTTATCAAATTAGAAACCCAAAACAATATTTTTTCTCGGTTTTAACACTTAATATGTTGTCTTTTCACTATTCTCCATCTAATGAATACATTGAATGTTTTGAAAATGATAGCATTTTGATTTTATTCACTGTTTACCAAACGTCCCAACTTCATCGGAGTTGGGGTTTGTATATTCACACTTTCGTTTTGTTATTTGTATGCTTTTGCGACGCTATAACGTAACAGACATGCTAATAAAGCACAATATGGGTTTTAATTATGAGTTAATGTAATTAATGAGTTTGGAACTTCAATTAATTTAAATGATAGAGTAAGATCAGACCATCTCCCATCTTCCACGGAGATGGATTCCTTATGGCTTTTGCCAGACTGATTGACGGGAGTCAACAGTCGGCTATTCGCCCAGGCTATGTTATCTGTGTCATCAGCCACCCCTTCTCCTGTCCATTCCCCTTTTGTTGATTGGTTATGTTGTCCTGCAACTTGAATCAGGAAAGGAAAGCACTGACTAACATCGGGGAGGTGATACCCAAGGAGTTTCGGGACTGACACTGCAGATATATCCGCTGCAAAATCTGACTGGGTTCAAGAAAGTAACCAAAACAAAGAATTAGCTGAACTCCCTAATGAAGCTTCACTGTTGGAACAGTTGAAACTGCTTTGTTCATTTAAGACGTGGCATTGAAATGTTTGATCAGGTTAAATATACACATTGAGATTTCTTAGTGCTAAACGCAGCAATTCAAACATTTGTTGACAGGTATGGATTGATGCTAACGTTTCTTTTTTTGCTGTAGTCACTCAAGAGGCTTCACTGCAGGCAAATTCACAGTCTCTCCATCAAGAAGTTTCATCATTGTAGATATTTTTGCTGTGTACAGCTACTTACAATAGTGGTTTTGTTCTTGATTCAAATGTATTAGGCAGAGTTATATTACAGTTATATTACATTATATTTAAGAAAGTTGAACCTCAATAACAAGACTCATTATATGAAAGGCTAAAACATCCTGGATACTGTCCTTGCCTGTAATCAGACGATGACTGAGTCTGACTCGGGAGGCGAATCTACAGTAGGAACAGAGAAGAGCCATGAAGGACTGGCATAATGAGAAGTCTTTCCTGACTAGTTCCCCGTATTACAGATGGGTAGATGTCATTTATCCGACAAGCTGTCAGTTATATTTGGCAGATCGACTCGCCTGACCTTCCCAGAGACTCATACTTTTCTGTCAAGCTTCTGATACTCAAGTCAAGGGCTTCCTGCACATTCCTGATTCCATTTCACTTTTCCTCCTCAAAAGGGGGTTTGAATTTACAGTCCCACCCATTAGTATTGGAACCCCTTAATTTTACTCACAATTTGTGTAACATCTCAAAAAGTAAATGGAAATATATACACAATTTAGGATGCATTAGGATTAGTAACATTAGGATATTTTAAATTGGAGGTCATTTAGATTGGATGTTTAAATTGGATGTCCATAGTTATTTACAATAGAAAAAAACGTGTCATACTTTATGTCAATCATCTGACACTGAAGTGCTTTCTTCATACAGTATTTCCCATTTCTATTTCACTCTTGGTTCTCAAAAGGGGTTTGATCTTAAGAGTACACTTTAACTCATCTCTTGGAGATCGGGAGACTGGATGTGTAGGCAAAGGTACTTCACAAGTTAAACGGCACAATCGTGTTCGCTTCTATCAGCCTCATCTGTAGTCACCATGAATATCCTATTTGTATCACATTTCATTTGCAGCAGAAATGCATAATACCATATAAAATTATTGTTCGAACGTCGGACAGGAATACGTATATCCGGATATGTTTTTCGGATGATTTTTAGCCTGTAAGCTAGGAGTTGGTAAAGTGCCCAAATTGCCTGCCTGTTTACAAATGCATTGCCCTGCCTCTCCAAAGGAAACCAGGCTTTCTACACATGACGCCGGGAGGCTGTTACTTCCAGGGAATATAAATGGGGAGATAAATTGAGCAGGAAAAAAAAACTGAAAAAAAACCTCTCGCGCACACACACAAGAAAGAAGACAGGCTTGTTTGAAGACACTTCTGTCTATTTTTTTCCCAAGACATAAATATCCAGCATAGTCACACAGAAGCGCAGTGAGGTATCTGCCTCACCTGCGCCCATCTCTCACTTTGTCATCTTGTGTTTGTAATGCGGCGTCAGAGCCCCTGGCGACTGCGACGAGTGAGTGAGCTAGCGAGCGAACACATGGGTAGTGTGATGGCGGTGGTGGTGGGTAGCAGTGAGTGAGAGAAGGAGTGAACGAGGAAGTGAGCGATGGTAGGTGAGTTGGTGGGCGAGCGAGGGAGGGAGGAAGAGAGCAAAGGAAGTAGCAAGTGAGTGAGGGAAGGAGAGAAGGAGGGAGGGACTGATGGCGTGAGCACGTGAGTGAGCAAGTAGGTGGGCATGCGGTTCTAGGAGCAGGCCGATCGGGCCATTGCACCTGAGAGAGGGCGGCACCATTGTGAAACCCTGCCCACATTGCGAAACCTTGCCTCCGAGTAGTGAGCAAAATATGGTGGTGCTTAGTTAGCAAAGGAAAGTGAGGGATGGAGCCATGCAAGCAAGCGGATGGGCCTGTGGTACAAGACCTTGTTGGGTGTAGGGAGCAGTGAGTGAGTGGTGGTGGATGGCGTGTGATGGTAGTGATGGGTAGCAGTGAGTGGTGGTGGTGGAGATGGTGCCCGCAAGCAAATGATTGGGGGCATGGACAGGGGCACGGGTTGGCAGTTAGCAGCAGGGCCAGTGACAGACTTTGGTCAGGACAAAGTCATCTGAAAGGCCCCCCACCCAAATTATACAATGTAATGAGGACCCAATTCTAGCCCAGACCCTCCCTCTGCCTCGACCCCCTACCCATCCTCCCTCGATAGTAGTGAGTGAGTGAGTGAGTGAGTGAGTGAGTGAGTGAGTGAGTGAGTGAGTGAGTGAGTGAGTGAGTGAGTGAGTGAGTGAGTGAGTGAGTGAGTGAGTGAGTGAGTGAGTGAGTGAGTGAGTGAGTGAGTGAGTGATAAAGTGATGGTGATAGGGAGGGAGGGGGTGGTGAGTGAGCAGTAGACAGCGGATAGTGCTGGTGGCAGGGAGCAGAGGTTCGGTAGTGGGGGGTGACGGGGAGTTTGTTGAGCAAGCAAACAAGCAATGGTGGTGGTGGGTGGTATCAGTGAGCTACAGCAGTGAGTGTGGGTGTGAGAGCGGCGGGACAGGAGTGAGAGTGTGTGAGCTGGCGGCTGGATGACGGCGGTAGGCATGCATGCAAGTATTGCTACTGACAGGCAGAAACGGCAGCCATACGGATGCCCACCAGGCACAGCCAGTGACATTCATCTCCTGTCATTTCCCCGCATATCTCTTTCTCTCCCCTCTCCCCTCTCTCTCTCTCTCTCTCTCTCTCTCTCTCTCTCTCTCTCTCTCTCTCTCTCTCTCTGTGTCTGTGTCTCACTCTCTCTCTCGCTCTCTCTCTCTCCCGTATCGCTCTTTCACTCCTCCAGATCAGTCGGCGGCAGTGGGGGGAAGAGAGAGGAGGAGAGCAGAGAATGAGAGCGGTTCATGGAAAGTAACAAAAGCGTCCTCATCCTCGTACTCACATCGATCCCACTTTTGACAGAGAGTTTCTACTTGTTTGGATGAGGAAGTTTTGACAAGTGCTGCCTGCGGTGTGGGGGGAAGGTGGGCGTGGGGCAGGGTGGGTGTGGGTGTGGAGGGATTGAGTATATCTGGGGGGGATTGCAAATTCTTTATCTTGGTTAGTGGGAGAGAACATGCCATATTGTGCACAGCTTCTTATTCCAACTCTGCCTCTCTCTCTCTCTCTCTCTCTCTCTCTCTCTCTCTCTCTCTCTCTCTCTCTCTCTCTCTCTCTCAGAGTTAAGTGTGCATACTATATTTAGTTTTTATTCCCAAACTTACACTGCGGCAGCACCCAGAGCTACAGCGCTGCTGCTTTTGGCTCAAGCACAGCACATCGCATCTGCCTTTCCGGAGCGGGGAATAAAAATAAATGGCTTAGACTTCGATTCCTGCAGCACCTTAGTCTATATTACATACAATTGTAAGTTTGTTGGCAAAAGAAATTCATGTTTTTAGTTGCCAACAATACATATGTGTACATCAATATTCAGGAGATGAATCTACAGGCTTACTTTGTGTTACATTAGATTAGTAGACACTTTTGACCAAAGTAAGCCACTTACAGCAACTTGGTAAGGGGTATTGACTACAGTTCCTGGAACAATGTGGGGTTAGCTGCCTTGCTCAATGGAACTTCAGTCAGGGATGACGAGACCACCCACATGCTTCCAACTAGAGGAATAGGATTCAATGCAGCTTTCTCATCCCAAGATCCTTAACTATATTAGCCAATGACTTGCCCATCAAATTAAGGACATATTCACACCAAATTTCATTTGGTTCCTTGGTTCGTATCTTTTGCCCTGGTGTGAATCATACAAACCCTCGAAATCTGGACCCATTTTCTCGAAAACATCATTGCAAACCAGTTAGCAATTTACTCGGTTTCCAATAGGAAATTGCATTGCAACCAAATAAGCTGTTATCCAAGTTGGCAACAATGTTGTCGAGAAACGCACCCCTTGTTGGGACCAAACAAATGGACCGATACCAAGCTGAAAGGTCGGCCAGGGTCCGGATTAAAGGAACCCTGGTGCGGTGAATATACCGACACTCACGTTTTAAGTCTCGCATAAGGAGCAAGAAATATCACAACATGATGTGCGCTCATGACTTCCCTAGCCGCCTTTTCCTTTGTATTGTACAATAGGCCCAATACAAAGGTGCAATTGTGATGTTTTGGACTAAACTTTTGGACTTTCGTGCCATTGCTGACAAATAGCTTAACTTACTTCATGACACATGTTTTTTTTGTTTTTTTTTTGGGGGGGGGGGGGGTTAACATATTTTGTATTAGCTTACAAAGTGCTCCACACCAAAGCAAGTGAACAATCAAATTTTCTTGGTCTGAATACACTCTTTGTAAAATAAGTATCATATTGTAGGTGACAAGCAAACACTAAACCCTTCAACTCAGAAAACAATGCATACTTCATAAATGCTACAAATGTATTAAGTTGTCAGTTAGAGACAATAGAGAGCATTTTGCGATTATTTCAAGGAATTAACTTGTCATCTCTTCACATTACCTTTCAGATAATATCTTCAACGAAAATGAGTCGTAATCACTTAATGTGTCTTGCTCATTTAATTATGACTGCTTTAGTTATAATTAAATCAGTAACATCATTTTGCAGGAGTATCAATATACACAATCACCACCACAGGGCACTATCACTGCAATATTCTCCCATCAGATCATCTCAACCGTATCTCCTGTCAGACTTTGCATTTGTCTTTTGTTTATGTTTGGATGACAAAGTAACTTTGTACAGTAATCCATGTGTTATTTTCACAAATGGAGGCACATTTGTTGGTAGTAAGAATAAACTAGAAATTGCACACATACACCCCCCCCCCACACACACACACACACACAAAGACACACACACACACACACACACACACACACACACACACACACACACATACACACACAAACACACACACACACACATTCACACACCTGTGAATATGCATCACCGTGCCTAGCCTATGAATGCACCGGTGATCCCTTGGATCTGTGATATCTGCTACAGAAAATGGGCGAAGGCATTAGTCTGGTAAATTACTCTGTAAACATTATTATTCACAGCGATTTTTACAACAGCGCGCACAGACATATGCTTCCTCGCGTCTCTCTCTATCTTTCTCTCTCTATCTTTCAGTATATTTCTCTCTCTCGCTTTATCTCTCTCTCTCTCTCTCTGTCATTCTCTCCATTCCCCAATAGGAACGCTGTCCTTTGGCTCCCAGTCCATAATGCTGGTAATTTCAATTAAAGCCTGTGGCATCTGATATAATTAACATGCTTGTAGCCGCAAGCTACTAATGGATTTTGTTTGAACAATTTACCTCCCAATTGATTTCTGTCTGTGTGTGTTGGAGACCGGGAGACTGGGGGATCTCCGTCGAGAGGGCCAATCAGGGGCCCACCCGACTCCACGACGAGAGAGAGATAGAGAGAGAGAGAGAGAGAGAGAGAGAGAGAGAGAGAGAGAGAAAGACACCCGGCTCACCCAGCTCCATAGGGAGAGAGAGGGGGGTGAAAAACTGGCTCTTACTCAGAGAGAGAGAGAGAGAGAGATTGAAAGATAGAGAGAGAGAGAGAGAGAGAGAGAGAGAGAGAGAGAGCTGCAGTGTATGCGTATGTTTTTTGACGTAATTACACCTAGCCATCATCAAACTAATGGATTATGCACATCTGGTGCGGCTGGCCCCGCACAAATCACCTCACACCTGTAGCGCTGGTGGGACGCCTCGCTGAAATCAATCAAACTCAGCGCTCGTATCAAGGTGCCGATTGCTGCCGCCGCCACCGCCGCTATTACTGTTTTTTCTGTACCTGTTGGTGTTTGTCTGTTGTTTTTGTGGTTGTGTGCATTTGACACATACCGCAATTAGGTAAATGGTGGAATAGGCAAACCTCTGCAGCTGTCTGTATGACACTGTATCTCTGCATACTGACACTGTATGTTGTTTGCATGGCCTACTGTCACAGTTCGTCAGTCCTTACTCCTTACTGACAAACTCATACACTCATAAAGTTTGTCATAGCATAACAGTTATACGTACACTGGTATGCTGTGACAAACTGTATGAGTTTGTTAGTAAGAAGTAAGTAACTGTATGAGTTTGTCATTTACTTATTGCAGAACAGATATGGATAGCACCAATGTCCCCTTAGATAGCTGTAACACACCATGGCACACTATCAGTCACAAGTTTTTGCAAACGCACATTTACTCACAAAAGGTGTATGGTTGTTGTAACTTTCCTGTGTACTGCGAGCGGAGAGGACACAAGGCACATGATTCAGTCCTCTTTTGGAAAGGTAATTAATATAATCGCCCCCGACAATGAGGCGGCATCTGGTGGTGCCTCATAGAAGAAATGGAAACAGTTTGTTTAGCATCTGCAGCCGCTGACAGCCAGCAGTCACGACATTTTTTTTTTTTTAGAAAAAGAAAATGGGAAGCAATTAAAAAACCATTCTCTCTCCTCTTAGCCAGGCTTAATTTACAGCACAGTCACTCAATGATACCCCCCTACCCCCACCCCAAATCCCACAACAATTCACACTACCCTGTGTGACACGCATTGCCAATGAGCACATCAATTACCGTCATGACAAAATGATGGGTTTTTTAATCAAGTAGCTACAGTTAAGACAATCCTGGTGTTTGATCTTCTCGCTAATATAATATGCAACATGATGTTAAAATGCACACCTTGATGCCTCATTAACTGCTGAGAGAGGGTACACACAGCATGCCAGAGTTAAGATGGCTTACTTTTTTCGCGATCAATTTCTTATTTATTTTCTTACAATCATTGTTTACACATTGCTGTGTACTCACCGTTCTCAGAGTGAATAGAATACCAAGTGAAAGCATTAGGCTGAAAATGGGATCATTACAGAGCGCGGTGTACATCGTACATAACGGTACATCACAGAGGCAAGGTGAAGTGTGGCACCCCCTCCCACCCACAATATAATACCCTGTGGGACAGCCTGTGGCCAAGTGATTAAGGAGTCAGACTTGAATTAGGAAGGTTGTGGGTTCGAATCCCATATCGTTCATCACTGAAGTGCCCTTGAGAAAGGCAAACTACGACACATTGCTTCAAGGACTGTAACCAATACCCTGTAATGGATAAACGCAGCAATGTGTAGTCTAGTGCATGGGTTTTCAAAGTGGGGGCCGGGGACCCCTGGGGGGACGCGAGGAGATGCCAGGGGGGCCGGGGAAGGTTGTCAAAAATAGGCTTAAAAATTCCAGTGGAATCATTTTCTCCTTTACAATGTTTATATGTATTATACTTTCTGTAGTAGCCTTGAATGGTTTTAGGAATGCACAAACTTCATCAAGTTGTGAAACCGGGTGCACAGAAAAAATAGTGTGACACGGCCCTTGCACGGCCTTGGCTGGAATCTACCGGTATTTGGGGGGCCTTGTCATGGTTAAGTTTGGGAACCCCTGGTCTAGTGTAATGCAATGTCCCTGCCCAGTGCCCACCAACTCTCTCACCTCTCCAGATATAGGCCTTTGGAAGCAATGGCTTCCTGAAGTACTCTACTTACAGTACAACCACTTGTTGTGATTAATACACTGTGTTCCAAATTACGGTTTTCACCGTTTTCCCCAAAGGATCAATATTAATGACAGTCATTATCATTTTCAAGTCATCAGCCATTAGAGAACAAATGAAAAGTGTTTGAATGAACCTTCCAATGATAATGTTTTTTTTTTTAATGAAAAGCTTCAAATGCACTATTCCAACAGTTCCAAATTATTACGCAAACAGAGTTTGTAGTGTTGTAAGGAACTGAAAGTGGTCATTATTTTAATTAAAAGCATGGACATGCCATCATTAATGAAATCAAAAGCTATTTCAATCAAAAAACATCTTCCAGTTCACATTACATTGCATTACATTACATATCTTACTAAGAGCACACAGGTGTGTGCAGATAAAGGCACATTAAGACAGGTCTCTACAATACAAGAGAATAAAATAATGTGTGCTAAAATACCATTACAAAGCAGCAAAGAGGTGAAACCGGTGACATTTGAAGCTGCTGGTAGCTCTGGAGTCCCACAAACTGCAAGGGGTAGCTATGCAGGACGGTATGCATAAACCTTCTATTCTGCTATTGCTAACCAATGCTCACAAGCAGTAATTACTCCAGTGAGCCTAGAAATACATCCATACAATTTTCCAAACAGCCTTGTTCACTGTTGAGTGCCCTTACAACCCTGGGTCCTCCAGGTGGATGGTTGGTGAATGGCCTAATAAGGCTGCAGCATCAGCAAAAAAAAGGTGTCAGAGACATGATTGGGGACAAATCATGGTAGAGACCTGGTTGGCTCCTTTAAAGTACCCAAATGTCTGAAAATAGTGTTTGGGACGTATGTGGAGTTCATGACTAACACTACATGACAGAAAAATAAGAATCATGCTTTCAATAATGATGTCACCTTTATGCATGGCAATGCATCTTCTCCTGCTGCAAGAAATGGCCTACCTAGCACTAATGCAGGTGGTTTTCGTGTATTTCTAGAGCCACTGGAGTCATTTCTGCTTGTGAGCATTGTGAGGTTGGTCAAAAAGAGAGTTTATGTATAGCTGCATATTTACTGATGTTTATGGGACTCCAGTTACCAGCAGCTTCACCCGTCTCACCTGTTTGCTCCTTTGTAATGGTATTTTCGACTCTCTTTACTCTCTTAATTTGATATATTTATCTGGCATACACCTTTCTATTGTGCCTTTTGCACAAACATTTGTGTGCTCAGAAACAACTACAAATCTAGTAATGCAACTTGATTCATACGTTTTTTGTTTTTTTTTTAACTGAAATAGCTTTTGAGTACATTGATTAAGACCTGCTAATGCTTCTAATTTCACAGACAGCACTAAAACCTTTTGCGTAATAATTTGAAACAGTGGGGAAAGTACATTTGAAGGGTGTTTTTACCATTATCATTGGAAGGTTCATTTAAAAAACATTTGATTTGTACTCTAATGGTTGATGACTTG
>NC_085869.1:53492383-53514883 GCF_034702125.1 Engraulis encrasicolus
CAGCAAGACGTTGACACACCCACTCTGCTAGAGGTGACATCAGTATTCAGTCTTTTCACATTCCAGTGTTGATATTTACAAAGTAGAATTGACGTTGAAAATGTCACACTGTCCAAAGAAATCAACACTATCTTTGAGTGGGACCAAATGCTATCTTACATTTTTAAGAGTTAAACTAACACTGCTATTTTTACTGTGTATAATCCTCCTGTCCATTTCCTTCCCTTCTTTCCCCTTTCCCACAGAGAGCTGAAACCTGAGGGGATAGAAAGAGCAAGAGAGAGAGAGAAAGAGAGTGAGTGAGTGAGCGAGAGTGCTCGCCACTACCTCTGGATACTTTCACTCCCTGTCAGCTGTTCCCCTCAATCTCATCCTGCACTGCGCTCTCAGGAAGGAAGCCAGGAAGCTCTGGCACCCGAGCACCAGCGAGGCCCTACTATGGACCCTAACTCAGCAGACGCAGACGCAGGGGACCTCAACGTCACCCATCAAACCCAGATCACAGACGCAGGTGAGCAGAGCAGAGCAGAGCATCAAAACAAAAGCATTTACTTTACTTTACTTTACTTTACTTTATTTGTTCAGGACATTGCACATTAATGAACATATACATACATGTACATATATGTAAACATGCCAGATTGTAGCCCAAGGGCTAATTTCCATCTGGTGTCCAATAGGCAGGCTAGATGTTTACAAGCAATAGACTTTAAGATAAAACAGACTGTTAGTAACAAAAGAAATAAAACCCACTACAGAAGCAAAAGGCATGCATGTAAATAAAAGGAAAAGAGAAAAGAAAAAGGTCCCAAAAAATAGGGCCATGTGTTATGTGAGTGTGTGTGTGCGTGTGTGCGTGTACGCTGTGTAGAGGCTCAGACCATCAGTGTGAACATGTTTGTTGGGCTCGAAGCCCAACAGAAACATATCCATAACTAGAAATGCACTCTGAGAGTGCAGACCTCCGCCAAGGAAGGTGTTTGTTAGAACATTTGACTATGTGACACCGGATTTTTGTTTTAAGTCTTTCTGCCTTCTTCTTGAAACTGGAATGTCAGTCGCCCTGTAACACAATTCAAGTACGCTAGCAATGGTGAAGAATCTTTTTTTAAAGTCCTGGTTCCGGTTTGTGATCCGGATCATCACCAAAATGTAATCACTTGTTTCATGTCCAACAACTCCACAAAGTTTCAACCAAATCCGTTCACAAGTTTTTGAGTTATCCTGGTGACAAACAAATAAACAAACAGACAAACAGACAGACAGACAGACAGACAGACAGACAGACAGACAGACAGACCAATGCGACCGAAAAACATGATCTATTTAGCGGAGGTATTAACTTAATCAAACCCAGATCACAGATGCAGGGGAAAAGGCTAACTGTGGGTGTCGGTTTGCTCTATGAACAAAAACATCAACACAAAAACACAGAAACATTTCCATAATAACTTAACCAAACCCAGATCACAGATGCAGATGAATAAGGCTACGGTAGTTGTGGGTGTCTGTGCGCTCTATGAACAAAAACGTGAAAACAAAACAACTAAGAAATGTTCCCATAATATCGGACCAATCCCATATCACAGCAGACCAGCCCGGTCATACCTCCTGTGACATTGCACAAAAGTTTGTGACAGGTCGAGCTTTCTGTCTCTGCCTGTACACAAAAATGTGGAAACTCAATGCATGGTCATTGGCTAAGCCTAACATGATGTAAGAGAGGGAACTCCAATTGGATTTCAGTTTCATTAATAACAATGCATATGTTAGCGGAATGACTGGTGTAATTTGTTAGCGTCTACTGACATTTGACACAGTAACCTTTGAGACTTCGACTCGCATATCAACTTGACTGCTGGCTACACATATGCTGATATTTTTAAATGCACATCTTTTTTCCATATGTATAAGCACAACATGTGTAAAAAAGGAAAAAGTCCATTGTGAAATGTGCGCTTTAGCCCCCTAATTTTTTTATGCAGAGATTTGAAATGCACTTTCTAAAACTTTTTCTGAAGAGGCCAAAACACCAATGCATTTTCAAAAATATCTATGTAAGCTGCTTCTTAGCATAAAATCCCATGTACTTTACAGTTGAGAAGCAGACTAAGTTGTCGCATCCGTGCGTGTGCTAGGTACTTATAAAATGATTTGGGAACACTTCAGAATAACAGGCCACTAAAAAGCTGTATTAACACAATTAACTAATTATGAACAAAACATTGAACGTGTTTGTAAATTATCAAGAGCCAACCTACATTTTCACAGTGGAGAGTGAATCTGCTCCTGCTGGATTAGTTTGATTTTGTTTGTCTGGCGGACATCTTCTATATCCAGTGGCTTCATCCTTTTACTCTTTGGAGAACAAACTTACCGGACTCCTACAGCTGTGATGTGTTTGTTGTGTTACATAGTATTTCTTTAGCCTGGGAAATCCCATGCTGCTTTGTTTGATCAATCCGATCTGAAGCATGGAGTCTACCCTCAGCGAACGTACCAGACTATGGTCCCTGTCTCACTCCAATCAGCGAGCAGGGAGGTGTGGAAAGGCGATGACTGTAGTTTGTTTGAATAGATACAACTGACACTAATGGCTATGGCTACCTAGCCTATGCCAAATGATACACATTCGTAACCCCAAATAAACAGGCGTCGTCAATCGTAAACCACACAACCCCCTACGGGACTTACGGTTGGCATGTCTCCAGACCTTATCTCACTTCTTGGTCATTTACAAAAAAATTAAATACTTTGTTGAGTTCATTACGTGCACAGTGTTTTTTAAGTGTTTTAGTGACTGTTATTCTTAAGTGTTACCAATGATTTTGTAAAAAAAAGATGTCATCACTAACCACAGAAACGTTCCCGTAATAACTGACCAAACACTGAGCACTGATGCAGCTGTGAGCAGACCACAGGCAGTCTGTGGCTCTCTCAGAATGCCACCTATAAAACCATTTCGAGGGGAATGGAGGGGGGGGGGACAAGGGAAAAATGTCAAAACAAAACACAGGAAAGTTCCCATAATAACACTGACATTCGAGAAACGCAGAGTCATTGTTATTCCATCTCCAAAAAGGTCACGAGGAGATGTATGCTGCTCCCATAGGCTCTTCTCCAGGCACTGAAGGAAAAGATTTTAGATTCTACCTCCGCACTCACTCTTAAAGGTAAAGTATGTAGGACTGTATGCAGAGTAGGCATTAGATCAGTAGGCAACTATGCTGCCCATTCTGAAATTGTATCTTGCCACGAGTATTTGCTAAGCAAAAAACTAATATGCACTGGTCTGACCCAGAGAAGATCTGCCGTTTTATGTATGACATGTGTAATTCTCCCAGTCATAATGAATACCTATAAATTGATGGTGGTGGAAAATTCTGATCAATAAGATAACATTTGCGAATGGGCAGCATAAATGTTGTCAGTAATGACTTTAGAAATGACATAGTCCAACTCTACTTTTAAAGGTGCACCATCATCATGGTAAACAGAGGATGAACGTTCTAAAAAATAAATAAATAAATAAATAAATAAATAAAATTCTGTCCCACATAGAATAAAGTGCGGAATGTTGTTGTTTCAGAACCCATTCGTCTGAAGAATGTTCAATCAAAGAGTCCCACCCTCAAAAGGCTCAGTATTAGTTGTCAACACAGATGCAGCAACAGTGCTCTTTGGAGATCAGTGGCTGTCACTGCTTGTTTGGGCCTGTCCAGACCAGAGGGAATGGCCGTGCCAAAACAACACTGAAGAGGACCATTCTCAGAATGATTCTGTGGGCATGTTTTTTCGCAGAAAAAAATGTCTAAGTTACAAAAAAATACAGCCCAGCGGTGTCACACTGACCATGACTTTGTAATGAGTGCCCTCGTCGAATTAAGCCTGATAAGGTTGGTGGTAACATCCATAACAATTTGGCAATTTGGATCCAGATTAATTGGAAAATCAGAATGCCCCAATGCATACTCGGCACGCACGCACGCACGCACACACACACACACACACACACACACACACACACACACACACACACACACACACACACACACACACACACACACACACACACACACACACACGCACGCACACACAACACACACGGTGCACATAATAAACACACACTTCAATTAAATCAAACAGAGCAAACAGAGGCGCAGCAACAGATGAATATGTTGTGGCGTAATAGCATTATCGACCAACCTCGCAAAATACGAATGATTAGTTTCACTTTAGAAACTGTCACCATTATTAAAATGTGAGAAACGGGAGAGACAAAATAAAACATTCCTCAAGCCCATGCATCACTGTAACTGGATACATCTCAGTATTCGGCCTCCTCCATTTTATTCTGAGATATCCCTCTTGGCTTCCCACTGGCGTTTGATATATAGTGGTAATTCCATTATCCAATTTGTATCAGTGTCAGAGTGAAGAAGTGCTGGTCGTGACATTATTATATTTTCGTGAGCCCATTTACTGTTAGACACAGACAGAGAGACAGACACAGAGAGGCCACATCTCAATATGGCTAGACCACAAAACCTGGAAATGACAATGCAATAAAAGTGGAGCCTTTATTCTGCGTCTGGATGTGCTGTTCACCTCCTAATGACGTTTCTCCAATGAAGTTGTCCATCATAATAGTAACAGAATATGTGTGGACAGATATGTGTGGACAGAATTCTTCATCGACTCAAAGTTCTTTGTGTTTAATGCTTTATTTTTATTTCCAATCGAAGGCAGCTGGCAATTTGGCGTGCATGAAGTTGGTTACACACAAACCAGGCGGAGTTGTCAGCACATAAACATTAGGAGTGTTTGTGGAGAGCAAGCTGTGTTAGTGTGCAAGAGCGTTGGTTCCCTAACTGGGGGCCTGGACCCCCACGGTGGTCATGGAGAGAAGAGTCTGTTTGCATAAAAAATAATATTTGCTTTCACATAATATACCTTTTCCATTATCATTAGTATCAATATTCATTTGTAGGGTTGATAAATGTGCTTTTCCTTTGAATTTCAAATTAACCTGTTAAGACACGGCATTATAAATTGGTGTTACCGAAAAGGCAATGACGAAGTCATAGTGCATTACTGAAGCCCCTGTGTTGTGTGTCATAGTAGTGTAGTACTATGGTAATTAACTTTTCAATTACTATTTCAGCGTTGTTGTCTATTGTCTAATGTGTTGCCAAATTGGGGGAACAGTATGCATTAAGGGGCAACGTCATTTTAAAAAAATGTTTGCCATTAGGGAGATTGGAGTATAGGCTTCATCAAAATATTTGTAGGGGTTCCCATCAGAAAAGAAGTTTGGGAACCACTGTGCCAAAGAGCGTGTCTGAGGGGCGAAGGGGGAAGGGTGGGTGAGAGAGAGATGACTTTGAATTGGGATGATGACAGGAGGCAAACAATGCTCCAGAGCACTTTTGAAAAGAACGAGAGAGAGAGAGAGAGAGAGAGAGAGAGAGAGAGAGAGAGAGAGAGAGAGAGAGAGAGAGAGAGATTGTCTGGTCAGATATGGAGGCCACCAGCTGTGAAAACAACAAAGTGTGACACAGACAAAGCCAAAATCAAAAACTCGCAACGATCTCAGACACAGTCACCTCACACACAAACCTGCACACTGTGTGCTCTCTGTGCTCTTTCCCAAGCACATAAATTACATGTAAACCATGCCAAGTTTATGTCACTAGTTTTTTGTCATAGGAGTTTGCCAGTTTGATGTTAACGATGTGTAACAATTACATCACTGCAGCATTTCATAATAATATTTACTTCTAAAACAGGATTTACTGTATTTTGCATTTGGTTACACCTACCTAGATATATGTGACAAGATGTTGATAAATACATTACTGATGAGAAATAATCAAAATGGATAACAAATGGTGATCAGCGTTAAGTAAAAGCCAGCAAATGAAATGTTGACATTTATAAAGCAATTGTTTAAAAAAAAATGCGTATCCGTATCTGTATCGAGCACCATTATTGTTCTTTCGAAAGCATATACAGGTTTTTTATACTTTTGTGTCATCCAGTTCGTCATACCATATCAATGAAGCCACAGATTGTATGCCACTGTTGACATGTGGGAGCGGAAACTCAACAACAAGCAAATCAACTAAGCAAACATTTGCAGACAAAAACACAAAAACTGGCCCCAACAGATACTATGTGACAGAGGGGGGATAGTGCAGAGCCCTCGTCCTCTTCCCCGTTTCCTGGAGTTGCTTTCCTATTTAACCTTGTCAATTTTTTACATCTGGCTATTACCAGGGGCTGAGGAAGTAGATAAGCTCCTTTTTCACGCAGCGGGAAACAATATCGGAGGAGGAAAACAGAGGGGGTAAAACAACAACAGAACTGGGATGTGGCATAACAATGACAAAAAAAAGCCAAAGCCATTCAGAGAGTGTAGCGACGGCGACAACGGCGGCGGCGGCACGACAACTAGCCTAATAGTCGCTCGTTCAATTTGTATAGCACGAGTGCTGCATTCCCAATTTAGGCAAACACTTCAACCACATGGTGCCCTGTCGGGCGCCAGCCACCCCATACCAACGCCGTTCAGGCACCACACTAGTAGAAAGAGCCGTGCAAACATGACAGAAGATTCCATTACGGGGTTTAAAAAAGCTTGTTTACACTTTAAAGACGGAGAAACATTCGGGGTGTGAGGGGGATTTGGTATTCGGAGGGCGGGGGTTGGCGAGGGGGGCTAGTGGTTGTGTTGGAGCCAGTTACTGCCTGCTGCTTATTTGCATTGCATTTGGTATGCAAAGATAATATTTACCATGCACTTCACTGTCGGTGTTCCCCACTGATGTTGGCAGTAAATGGCGATGGCTTGCTGTGCGGGGTTGATTATATGTCCTGTGTGAAACCTATGGGTGCACTGACTGACATCTCCCCTCCCCATCCGTCAGCCTATTTACATGTCCTCAGAGAATACTGCGTTTTGAAAAAAGCGGAAACGCAAACACTCTCCAGAGCGATGATTCTCCCCCACCACTAACGCACACGCACACACACACACACACACACACACACACAAATGAGGCCAAATGAACAGAAACTGTGAAGCTTTCATGGGCGTAAATAATGTAGCCCTCTTGTGTGAGCCTGTAGATAGCTCCAAAAACTGTGTTAATAATAGAATACCCAACTACTTCAAGGCGTGTTGGTACACACATGCAACAAGGCTGATGACACAACAAACAAGAACTCCTTGCCATAACAGGCCCTGTCTGAGGTAGATATGTCGGTGTCAATCCTGCGCAGTGCGTTTTACAGTGTTTAATTCCCCACCCATGTCGAGAGTCGAATTGAACACTTTTGTAGTGTAGTTGGTCCTGTCAAAAGCTGCCAAACTCACAATGTGGGACCATCATTCTCAGGAAAAGGTCTTTGCTTTGCATTGCAGGGGGAATGAAGTGGTGGGGGCCATGTTGTTTGCAAGATTACTTGTTGCTGAGCCCCAATGTGTAGGTTTGTCTTGGAAAGTGGTGGAGACAAGCTAGGTTTATCTCAAAAGTTGTATTGAAATGTCCCCACTATCTACACCTAAAATTACGCCCATGACTGAGCCATATGCCCATGACATCAGCCGTATCAGTGGAAAAGGTAGCCTTGTAATGTACACTGTTGCACCAGCAGAATGCTTTACTCATTCATTGCAAAACAAATATCACCATAGTTCATCATTACTATAACATGTCTTTATTAATACATTATGACTTTGTTACATGTTGTAGATGTTCATTGCATCAGCCATATCAGTGGGAAAGGTAGCCTATGTGCACTGTTCCACCCAGCGGAAAGTGCTTTACTATTCATTGAAAATATAATCACCATAGTCAGGGCAGTAACCAGACTACTGTAACAGATAACAGATACTGGGGTCAAATACTGTGTGCTGTACTGTGTAATGTACATTTAGAATGTTTCAAACACTTCAGTCAAACTCTTCAGTTTTCATTAATTACTGCCTTGAGGATTAATGGGGGTGGTATATACAGATTGAATTTCTCATTGTTGATCATATATCGATTTTCATCATATATACATTTTACATTACTGAAAAGAATTCCAAGGACATGACCTATGAGTCCTCAATGGTAGTTACGGCCATGACCATAGTGCATCATTATTGTAGCATTGCAGTCTTTATTAATGCATTATGACTTAGTCATTGCCATTGCCATTCTGGTAACAACAAACCTTTTTATATCAGAGGCTGTGTCTTAAGGCAATAAGTTGCAATGATGTTGTAGCAAAATGTGCAGATGTACAGACATAGCTAACAAGGCTTAAAATATACATCTACAGGTGTTTTAGCATGCAGTATAAAATATATACCTTTCCTGCACTACAGCAGTAGCAAATAATTATTCGGTGCGCCTTTCAAAATCTTCCGTGCATTGCATTGTCTTTGACACTAAGAAGTTGCAGGCACGGCTGCTGGCACGATGCCTGTGTGTGTGTGTGTGTGTGTGTGTGTGTGTGTGTGTGTGTGTGTGTGTGTGTGTGTGTGTGTGTGTGTGTGTGTGTGTGTGTGTGTGTGTGTGTGTGTGTGTGTGTGTGTGTGTGTGTGTGTGTGTGTGTGTGTGTGTGTGTGTGTGTGTGTGTGTGTGTGTGTGTGTCGGTGGCAGCACCAAGCAGAGTCTCGAGAAGTCTGCACAACATCCACAACATCCCATTGCAGCCTGACCATGTCTGTGTTTGTGCGTACACTCCTCTTCCTCACACAGTGTTGCAGCATACACCAGAGACAAGAGCAACCAGACACAGAGGTGGTGAGAGAGAGACATAGAGCGAGAGAGAGAGAGAGAGAGAGAGAGAGAGAGAGAGAGAGAGAGAGAGAGAGAGAGAGAGAGAGAGAGAGAGACAGAGAGAGAGAGAGAGAGAGAGAGAGAGAGAGAGAGAGAGAGAGGGAGAGAGAGAGCAACTAGACACAGAGGCTGTGATAGGAAGGGAGGGAGAGAGTTTGGAGAAGGACATTGAGAGAAATCTGAAGTGTCTAGATATATCCGTTCATAAGAGGCCATAAGTAGTTTTCTTTTTCTTTTGGCAGCAATGAGCCATGTATGTGTGTGTGTGCGTGTGTGTGTGTGCGTGTGCATTTGGGGGTGGGGTGGGGTGTGGCGGGCAAGGGAGGAAGGGACATTGCGTTCAATATTTTCTTGGAGTGCAGTACACAGTACACTGCATCTGTACTCCGGGGGGAGCTGGAAAATCTTCTCAGGCAGCCAAGAGGGGGGAAGGAGGGGAAGAAAAAGAGGGGGGGGTGAAATTTGCCAAGAAGAAAGGCTAGAGAGACTGCAACTGGATGTGTGGAGTTTATCTCTGGCAAGCAAGATCCCTCCTCATATCCTCTACAAACACTACAGTTCACTCATACACACGCACACTCTCTCTCTCACACACACACTCAGACTCTCTCTCTCTTTCTCTCTCTCTCTCTCACACACACACACACACACACACACACACACACACACACACACACACACACACACACACACTTATACTCACACACACACTCAAGCCCAGCTGTGGAAGAAAGCGAATGCAAACTCTTGTGGTTCATCTTGTATGCACGAGTGCTATCGAGGCCATAGCCACTCTCTGAATTTGAAATTAGGTAAGGCAACAACGTGTCGTGTTTTCAACGTCGACATAAGTGGTTTATCCACTTGTAACATGGTGCAATATGCCTTGAAATTTGTTATAACCTCACTAAATAACGTTGTAAATATGTTGCTGCTTATGACTGACAATTACACTAAAACATTAGGACGACTGGTCGAAGACAAAACAACAACCTTGCCCTTGCTTTAAAAAGTAACCAATTTCCACACTCATCCACCTCAAATAGAACATATTCACGGTTATGCACACTTGTCGTTTGTCTTGTCATGTCATGGGTGTATGAGTGAGTGACTGAGTGTTGGTTGCATAAAGAGGAGCCTGTCTGTTGCTAAGGGTAACAGGGCGAGCGGAGCACGGGGCTGTGTACCATCTGCCCCCAATCAGGTCCAGTCATCTGATGCAGTCATAAGAATTCATGCCCATTAGCCAAGAAGAGTCATCCACTGTTCACAACCCCTGGCCTTATCACGACCCCCTACCCCTACCCCCTACCCCTCGTCCTCTATGACTTCCATTCCTCTCTCTCGCTTCCTTACTTGCTTGCTTACGCTCTCTCTCTCTCTCTCTCTCTCTCTCTCTCTCTCTCTCTCTCTCTCTCTCGCTCTCTCTCTCTCTCCCATTCCTTCTCATCTTCCTCCTCCCACTATATCCCTGTATCCCCTCCACCCCAGACTCTTATGGGGCTAGCTGGGGACTGCAGAGGGAACGGCTTGTAGTCTCTCTCTCTCTCTCTCTCTCTCTCTCTCTCTCTCTCTCTCTCTCTCTCTCTCTCTCTCTCAGTCCTGCTCTTTTTCTTCCATTTCTTCTCCTCCTCTTTCCACCCTGTCTCTGTCTATTTACCCAGCCCCTCCACCCCAGACTTCTTTCGTGGGGCTAGTTGGGGATCGCAGAGGGAAAGGGCAGGCCAGTGGAAGCCCTGAGGGAGCCGTTCCATCCGGAGAAGACAAGACAAGAGACGAGTGGTTGTGTGGTGTGTTGTGGGGGACGGGGGATTGGAATTGGGGGGCTGGTGTCTGTTGTGGGAGGTGTTGCTCAGATGTTGTGCTTGGGCCAGGCCATGTGTTTTGCTGAGATACGAACAGAGTGTATTCCCCGGCCGTATTGGCGCTCCGTATTCCATGCAGGCCCAGAGGAGACCCGCAAGGCAAAAGGGGCTGTGTGGGAGGACCTCTGAAGGAGGAGGGGAAAAAAGAAGACACTGAGTACAGTTCAGTGTCCAGTGAAGAAGAAGAAAGGAGAAAGGAGGAGGAGGAGAGTGAGAAGGAGGATGGAGAGAATGTGTCTGTAGGATAGAGAGAAAGAAAGAAAGAAAGAAAGAAAGAAAGAAAGAAAGAAAGAAAGAAAGAAAGAAAGAAAGAAAGAAAGAAAGAAAGAAAGACTGTGTGTGTGTGTGTGTGTGTGTGCGCGCGCACATGTAGTGTGTGTGTGTGCGTGCGTGCATGTGTGCGTGCGTGTGTGCGTGCGTGTGTATGTGCGTGTACATGTAGTGTGTGACTGCACTGTAAAAATAGATCTATAGGATTTACTCAATTTAATTGGTGTAAGGATTTCCACAGTCCTAGATAGAGTATTACGTACCCCTATATATTCAGTTAAGATTAACCAATTCCAGAAGTTCTGTTATACTGACCACATCAAAGTAAAAAATACTGGTAAAAATGGGGTAACATTTACTCATTTCAGGTAGCTTTTTATCACCACTTGTTACTGTTAAAAATTGGTTAAAATTTACTCATCTCATGTAGCTTTTTATTAACACCTATTACTGATAAAAATGGGTTAACGTTTACTCATTTCAGGTAGCTTTTTATTACCACTTGTTACTGTTAAAAATTGGTTAAAATTTACTCATTTCATGTAGCTTTTTATTAACACCTATTACTGATAAAAATGGGTTAACATTTACTCATTTCATGGAGCCTTTTAGTATTACTGCTTATTTATCAACTGTTAATTATTCTGATTACTTTATTGCTGTGTTATTCTTATTCCTATTAACCAGAGGTGAAAAGAGTACTAAAATATTTTACTCTGAGTAAAATATTTTAGTACTCTTTTCACCTCTGGTTAATAGGAATAAGAAAAACACAACAATAAAGTAATCAGAATAATTACTCTGTTGAAATTGTACTCAATCACAAGTAAATGTAACATTGAAAGAATCTACTTAGGTAAAAATAAAAAGTATATCATTTAAAATTAATATAAATTTTGAGAAAAACTAAAAAGTTACTTTTTAACAATCAGTGTTTTCTGCCTCTACTGTGTTGTGCAAACGTCCACCAGGGAAATTACAATTACAACAAACCTGTGCATATCAACCAAGATGTTTTATTTAAAGGGATATCGCCAACAGGAAAATGTGAAAAATGAGCAGATACACAATGTTTCAGTTTATCTCACAAAAAGTAAACAAACATAAACAACAGGACCATTTAATTCACGAGTTTGCCCTGGAGTATGGTAACCATAGTCAATAGGCATAATTCGATGTTAGCTGGCCTCTGTCCAGGGACCCTGCGGAGATCATGCGGCACGAGATCCGCTTCCACTCCATAAGTGTAGGGGACATGTAGCTGGGTGATCCAGTGAGATGAGGGAGTAGGGGGAGGTGCTGGGACAATTAGGATAGCCTTTGCGCATGACAGGGGGAGGAGGGAAGGAGGGATTTAAATTCACGCTAAGGCGGAAGCTAGACATGGCAACTGTCAATAACTCTCAGACTTCCTCCAGAACTAGGTTTATATAAACAATATGTAGAATTTGTAGCAGTTTTTGACAGAAACAGTCAAATTTTGTTCCGTTTTCACTTTGTTACTGATAAAGGCACATCAGTGTATACTGTTCTACCATTAAACTGCACACATAAAAAGGATACCAGTTTCTTTTAAAAAAGGATATCAGTTCCAGTCTATTTGGTGTCCAGGACAACAGTTTCAAACAAACGGGCTGCTCTACTTTTCAAAGACTAAATCCAAGAATACTCAGAATTCGGTTTACTCTTTGAGGAAGACATACAGCAGTGAAACATCAGAGTCCAACCATACTGATAACATTGCAAAGATCTCCTACTTGTTACAAAATCACTTGTTTAGTTGTAAATAGTTGGGATACGGGACAATTAACCGGTCAGGCCACTCAGAGAAACCATTAGCAATTACAGCATACTGTATACTGGAGAGGCCAGTAGAGCTGCAAACTGGCTCACAGAGACCGGAGGTGCTGTGGACGTTGAAGGCACGGTGGATGGTGGCAGGAATGACCCAGGTGCTGCAGGCACAGTGATGGCTGGCAGCATGGTGAGGACTGGCACGGATGACCCAGGCGCTGCAGGCACGGTGATGGCTGGCGGCACGGATGACCCAAAAGGTGGATGGTGGCAGGGACAACCCAGAGCATGGACGTATAGCTGCTGCAACGAGTGGAGGGACTTCAGGGATGGGCACAGTGAAGTCCTCAACCTTTTCATGATTGTCCTCCACTGTGATGACCCTTTAACAATAACACATACTGATTACTACATATGCGAGTGAAATACAGTATGCCAAAAAGAGTAAAAAGATAATGGACAGAAAAACAACGTACAGTGCCTGTATTTATATGCCCAGTATCTCCTCTCGTTCCTCTTCAGGACCATCATCTCAGGTGTGACCACAGAACACTGTCGCCTTCTTTCATCAGGCTGCCCTTCTCCTGCTCCTGGGTCTTCTCAATGTTGTCAGTTGTCACGCACCACAACACAACCCTGTGACAAGATACACTATTAAGAATACTCATTGGTTAAACTTTTTTTCTTTAAAGGTACATTCTATGGTCTGTTTTGGTCATCTGTCTAGAGCTGAAAAAGTAAAGGGGTTGAGTTATTAGTAACAGTTGTGACCAATCCACAGTGTATTTGCCCTCTACACAGCTCTTGACAGCTTCACATAGAAGTTAAGTCATCAGACTGCTCACGCATTGTTGACTCAAACACACACAGAGACAGTGCAGATCCTAAAGAGAGAAGACCTGCCGTCCTTTTTTTAAATAGAGACCCTAAAAAGAACACTTGTTACGCTATTCTACGGGAATAGGCTGTTTCAGAACATAGGAGTTTGTTTAAAGAAATGTAAGAACGACCGGACTGAGGCCACCATAAGGAATGAGCAGAGCCCACTTCATATCTGAAGTTAACGTGACCATCCATTTGCTTATTTCAGAAATAACACCTGGCTAGTTTCTTTAGAAATGTGCATAAATGGTCCATTGTGCTCCAACAATGAGAGCGCAGCTTGATTATGTCACATCTGTATGCAAACAGTAAAGGGATCTATTGACCTCAAAGGTGCACTGTGAAATGTATTTGGCAGTCTCGTTCCATAATTCATGCGGCCCAGTCATAAATCTTTTTCACTGATTCTTACCACCACCATCAAATTCAAAATATTCTCTATGACTGCGCAAATTGCAATATAAGTTATAATAGTACTAACTGTAAATATGACTTTATTATTTAGTTGCAAAATCTACTCTGCCACCATCCTACGCAGTGCACAGTGCAACAAGGACAGCAAGCCTGAGTGAGTGAAAATGGCTATTCATAAACAAATAACATGACAGTGTTATTGCCTTTAAGTCTGTTTATTTTTCTTCAGTCGGTGACTTACCCTGTTCCAGAATGACTTCAGGACAACCATGCATATAAAAGATGCAACACCACTGCCTGAAACACATATTAAAAGCACATAACAATTAAGTTACAAGTCATTCTTGGTCATTAATATGACTTGCCACACACCACATAGGCTGTAGCTTACATGAGAGGTAAGCAGTTACCGCCTTTTCTCAACTCCTGCAGTAGGCAGAAGCAGAACACCTTCATTATGCACAAAACATTGTGAATAATTTGACATGGATAAAGTTTAAGAAGTTGTACTTTTACACTCGATTATTATGTAAACATTTCTACTCCTTGCAATTGCTATCCGTTTTGAAGCATTTGTTTCACTTTTTATACTAGTTGTGAAAATATAGGCTACCGGTCTCTTTTCGTTGGACTGCCCTTCCTAATGTCAAACGTCATCACTTCGGTACAACTGAAGTGTGTGCGAACTGCGGAGACCAGCGAGAGAGAGAGAGAGAGAGAGAGAGAGAGAGAGACTGTGCTTATGGAACCTGCGCGTGTCTGTTCATAGCGAGTCCTTCGACTATGAAGCAACTATCAAACTATCGTTGTCAAAACTAACCCTGAGATTGAGTTTGCAACGTCCAACAAAAAATAACTGACTTCATGTTAGGTGATGTTATGACCGTGGATGATCACATTGGGAGGTCCCTCGCCAAAAACCTCCTCTCACTACTCAGAGTAACATAAGGGCGTGTTGGTCTACATAGGACTACTTACTATGATACATTTACAACAAACTAATCAATGTCTCCTCGCAATGTTAACGGATGGATCCTTTGTTAGCGTTTATGCTCAGCAGGATTTAGCATGTCTAGGGTAGCGTTGTTTAAAAAGTTATTTGATGATCGATTCCTCTCGCTCCCCCTCTCCCTCCCAGTAACACAGGCAGGCACCCGGCATGCACACACCGTCTGTCTCGCTCCCCATCTTCAAACTGTCATTCAAACTAAGAATGTCTACGATTATGATTAATAATACAAAAAAGTATTTAGTTGACTCGGCACGGAGGCATCCCAGAATGATGACTGTTTACGCACACTGCTTTGACAGTTGATATGAAGCATTTCGTCGCGCATTTCATTGATTTGTAAACTTGGTGACCATATGATTTACACATTTTTAAAACAACATTCAAAGAGGACGATTCGCGACGGCCATGGAACAGCCGTTCCATGTTGAATGGATTTATTGTGGAGAATGAAATAGTGAAGTAATGTGCCGTTCGTAGTCTGTCTACGAGCACAGTCCTTTAGGTGCATGTAACTTGTAAGATTATCACACTACAGCCTTGTGTGAAAGCAAAAAGGAGGCTATCTTGTAGAATTTTCTCCTCCGTGCTATATTTGTAGAACGACACACGAGGTCAGGTCCCCACCAGCAGCCAGTCCCAGTCTGCGCGCCAAAACTAGCCAACAAAGCAACATTTGAGAATGGGAAAAAAAAACTTGGCTGCAGTGGGTTTCATTCTAGGCCTACAACATTTTGAAATTGGTAGTGCTATCCGTTCATCTTTAACACAGGGCATACTTGTTGCCTTCTCCAAACGAAGTTTGAACGGCAGCTTACATGGTCCATTGACCTGTCTGTCTGCCCAGTGCGTTGGTAGCAGCTGCCTGAGTCACAGTCAGACATTACGAGCCAACTACAACTCTAGCGTGATTTAGTTTCCTTTTGATCATTGTTCATGTTTTGTATCCCATGTTTAATGCGCGACTGGCCAGCTTACCTTCTGAATTTGTCCCGTCCATTGGAAGTTAACTTCATCCGCTGCGAGGCTCGCCACAGTCGCCGGTTGATTCTTCTTCCAATGAAGTCCCAGAAAGTCATGCGCATTGCGGGCCTTAACCAATTTCAATAGGTAGTTTTGACAGAGACGGTTTGGATCATACTAGCCAATAGTATTAGTTACAGTATTGGAATGTAAATTGGGTAAAGTTTAGTCATTTATAGGTAGTTTCGACACTAGCCATTAGTATTAGTTATAGCGTATGAATGCAAATTAGGTATAGTTTAGTCATTTCTCACCAGTACTAAGTCCTACTCCTTATTTATAGGTAGAGTGAGTATATTATACCCCTTGCATCAGAGTAACCTCAGCAACCTAATTTGTTGGGTTAAAAAATATCAATTTTTTGTCAGTGAAATGTACTGCCCCTCAAAATCCTTTTTATCAGTGTGTATCCAATTGGCTAATTTGCGTATTTCAACCATCTTCATCATTGAACAATTGTCTATTGATTGTTCAACATTTTGCATTGACTAAGAGGGTCGTTCAAGGCCACATACAGGATCTCTAGACAGACTGAATACCTGCTTTGTGGAAGTGAAAGACAGCTGTGAAAGACAGTAATTACTGTACCGTGAATACTCAGCATTCAACATGTCTTGTCTTTTTTTCTCATCCAAGTGATCATAACCTTGAGATCTGCAAATCCAATTAATGCTTTCACGATGTTCAGACAACTTTATATTAATGTTGAACTCAAGGGAGGTGTACTGTATTTGCCGTCACGCGTACACACTGTTCAGACACCTTCACATTAATGTCCCACCATAGGGAGGGTACAGGGACCGTGTTATAACAGTATTAAGTGTGGTACACTGACTGTCTATGGAGTGCTAAATGGAGTTGCTGAAGACTGGTATTTATATTTTATTTCATATCTAAGCAATACATTTTATAATAAGTTACTTTGATGCTGAAGATGAGCTACTGGACAATAATTGTTCCTAAAACAAGGATTTCACAGTACGGTTTGTGTCATGTTATTGTACTAATGAGGTTAGAGTTTAATAAAATTTAAAAATAATAATTAAAATATATATAATTTAAAAATAAAACAATAAACTCCCAATCCACTCATTAAGACAAAACTTTGATTTTTTTTTTTTTTTAATAGCAGTCGTTCTGCTCGTGTGTATGTTCGTGTGTATACTATAGTGTATCATTTATTCTGGTGTATAGTACTGTCCTTCAAATGACATAGAATACAGTCAGAGAGCAAAATGCAATTACACACGGAAACTTGCAGGGGTTGGAACTACATACATTAATTTCCATGCACACCCCCACAGCTCCAGTTTCATACTAAAAATAGTTGGGAAACAGGTGAAATGGCCCGGACAGATTTCGTTTGACACAGGTGATATCCCATTTCTATTAATGGTGCGCTTTTCCGGTGGGGACGACTCAGCGGTCCAGCTATATACCTGGATAGCACACATTTGAATAAAGCCATTCACAGTTCCTCGACCGACCTTCACATAACATTCGCATGTGATTTCAAGCCCATGAACTGCTTTGATGGTAATGAAAAGGCTGGGTCAGTTGAGAGGAGTTTCACATGAAGACACAACATACGCCCACACGCTTGCATTTTCTTCATGTTTGTTTTTACCCTTTTTCCCTCAGAAATGTTGGCACGCGGCAATATTTCTTCTGACACGTAACCTTCCAAGAGCAAATATTTTTTTCCCGCTATCTTTTTCCCCCAGAAGATGATTAATGATACAGCAGCTCTATTTTTTTTAAGATCGGTGATGGAAGGTGAATTAAGCCACCCTTACGGAGGAGGGGTCAGTGTGGGTTTGCTAATAGTAATTTTTAGCAAATGTGCCAAGGGCGACATGCATAAAATTGATTGAGTGCAGCTTGCAAGGTGTTAAAAAAAATAAAAGGTGGGTCGAAGTTTACGGAAATACGTGGGGCGCTTGCTAGCAGACACAGCTGGACTTGCACTTAGATTTTTTTTTTCAGGAGTATGTTTATCTTTTATAGACGCCATCAACTCGTATTTATCTCCACTCTTAAAAAGTCTGCATATATAGACAAGCCAAACATAGACAGCTGCTTGCTGTAAAAACTGCTCTCGCCACCTCTCAAGTCAAGTCATTCATCTTTAGAAAAAAAAAGCCCAGTTGGCCCAAGCAAGCAGAGCAGGTGTAGAGTGTCACAGTCCCATCATCTAGACTGTTAAATTACTTCTGCGTCTCCAATGGCAGTCAGACCCGCACTGCTGTCTTGGCAGACGTGCGAGGGGCACGGTGATGGGTCTTACACAAATGCCGTTTCACATCTATTTAGCTACTTTCCCCAGTCCAGATAGGATGGAAATTGCCTGGAGAGGCTTTGAATTGGCTTTCTGAACTCCAGATAGGAAAATGCATTAGGTGCAGTGTGGGGCGGCAGCAACAGGCCCCAAAGACTCAGACACTCTCTCTCTCTCTCTCTCTCTCTCTCTCTCTCTCTCTCTCTCTCTCTCTCTCTCTCTCTCTCGCTCGCTCGCTCGCTCGCTCTCTGTCTGTCTGTCTGTCTGTCTGTCTGTCTGTCTCTCTCTCTCTCTCTCTCTCTCTCTCTGTGCGTGTGTGTGCACGTGTCTGAAAACACTTCCACAAAAGTCCACAGGCCTTTCTCACTATATTTCAAGGTAATCCTTCCTGCCATTATTTTTCCACATAAAATCAAGCAATGTCCTTGAGCTTACACTTAAATTCAGTGTTTTTTTTTTCATTTTTCATAATGACCAGTGATTGTTGAAGATTGCCCATATACTGACAATCAGGAAAACATGAAAACATGCATTTGTAATCAGTTGCAGATGTAATGATGATGGCTACTTAGAGTGTACGTGGCTTGTGTACAGCATTTAAACAAACCTAAAAGTCAAAGAGAGGTCAACTCTTGCGCTATGTTTAAAGAGCACCACAACAGCACAAAACGTTGACTGACTTGGTCTGCACTCAAAGTCAAAAGGGTTGAATCAGGAGGATGCTTGTTTTGAGGCCTCAAACGTCTTATTTTTTACAGACACCCCTCCATTATGTTCCATTCCCACACAGAGCGAGGCAAAAAGCCTGCAGATGGCTTATGGCTCTCCATGACTCTCTTTCTCCTCTCTTTCAGCAAACTAGCTGTGCTATTATTCTGCTGTGCTGGGCACCTTGTGTTCTGTGAACTATTGGTGGTTGTTGGGTTGGGTTGCTTTTGTAGCCTATGCTTTATTTTTGCACCCTCCTGTTCCAGCACTTTTGCCAAACTCCAGAGCACAGGAGACATTTTGTTCCCATTAGGTAGGTCAGTCAGTTGGTTTTAAAACACCAATGTGACAACATGTCTACTACTATAATTGGGCTGATACAGCAAGGATATTTCTCACTGGGTCTGCCTAAGAGTTTTATTAGACTGATTTGACAAAACAGTGAGAGTGTGACAGGAAATGAGAGGGAGAGAGAGAGAATGTTGGAAGGACCAGGAAATGACCTCGGGTCATATTCAAAGCTGGACTTTGCAGCAAGAGCGATAGGAGTGATAGTAGAGACGTACTATGTCCCTTAAAGGCAGAATGCAAGCATTCCAACATTCCCATTGGCTGTGGCGGCTGTCGCCAAACTGCATCATAGCTAATTTGCATAATATTTAACTGGAGTTCAATTACAAACTGTCGTTCTAGTCGCGCAAATCGCCTGTAGTCGTCCAAATCGCTTTTGTCTCTTCTGTCTCCCGCGACTCAATACAAAATCACTTCCATGGCTGGAATCGCTCATGTCGCGCTTTGTCTATTCGTGACTTTAGTGTCACCCCAAAGTGATTCTATGGATGTTATACTGTACAAGGACACCAACTCTGACTTAAATATCAACTTTGGATCGCAAGGAAATCATTTTTATGTCCAAACCGTTTCTTGTTACACAAAACCTATGAAAGTACTCATCCTTTCTATCTACACCAAAAAAGTGAAATTAAAAGTAACATTTTCTTTTCTCTAAAAATCAAAGGTAGAAACACAGTTACCAAGACTAAGATGATACAAAATATGTGACAGAAAAGAGAAATATGAACGATGAAAAGAGGCTTTCTCTTTGCTAAAAGCTTTTTGAACTTCTCTCTCTTCTTTTTAAATCATTTATTTTTTACAAAAGCGCAAACTCAAAAGTTTGAAATGCTTTGCCTTTACACCGCTCAGCTAAAAGACCCAAGGGTGTCTCTGTGATACCCAACCTTATCTGCACCATGGAACTGTTACCCTTGAAGGTTTATTCCTCAATTTGATATTTCTTTCCCTGCAGCACATATAATCTGATTTCTAGGTCACTGAATAACTATATCAGTGTCCAAGTGACCTTGGGGTCATTTGCAATTTCCCCATTCGTTACTTTTTTTTCCTCCCTGAGATTCTTAATCCATTTCCTCCGTCTTACCTGCCGTGAAAGATTAGATGTCCTGTTCCCTGTGATTGTAGACTGACCTTGACAAGGGCGAGTGCCATACAATGACAAAATCTTCATAATCATAATTGTAGTGCAATAGTTATGAATGTCCGACCGTGGTAAAAAAAGACCATGGGAATTAGGATAACAATAAATCAATATAGAGATCATTTGCAAGGATAATACAAACAGATGTGTGAGGGGAGGGGGTAAGAGAGGGAGAGAGAGGGAGGGAGATAGCAGAAAAGAAGAGGGAGTAAGAGAGCGAGGTAGAAAGAGAAAGGGAGGAAAAGAACAGAACAGAAGAGACAACAGAGTAAGAGAGACAGATTGCATGTGGATCTCTTGCACCTCAAGAGATAGAATCCTGCTTTGCAAGACATTTTTTGTACATTACCTGTGATGAAATGTCTCCCACAAACGCGATGATAGGTATGTCTACTTGGTTCCCCAATCGTTTTTGGTTGAAGTAGAAACTCCACCGCCAGCCATATTTCACCTTCTTTGAAGTTCACCCGCGTTTGCCTCACCTACGACCTCTACAGGTTTCGCTGTTGAACATAATTTTTTTTCCAGAAGAAGTCCACATTGGCTTTGAATATGGCTGTACAGTCCAAACGCAACACATTTGTGTCATGGATGTGTCGAAATACTTTAAAATATACACTCGAAAACTTTGAGAAGCCCCGAAGGTCGTCAGCTTTGTACTGTGAGCCGTACGCTTTCTACCACCCAGAAGTGTTCTGCGCCCATTGTTTACAAACATTCTGAAATCAGGTATAGCTTTACACATGAAAACACACCTAAAAGGAACTTTGGGTAATTTGGGTTGCGTACATTCCAAAGATAAACTTAATCAAGGTGCATTATCACTCAGTGCAACACATTTTAGACATGTCTTTCTTTAGTCTCACTCACGCTCTTCTACCTTCACTGCTTCATTTTATCTTTTACATTCAGTTGCGTTTCATTGCAAATTTCCAACGTGCAGAGGAAGTTTCTCAACTGTTCTTGTGTATACGACTGGCTGTTCTGCAGAATTGCTGACCACTTCAACGCCACATTTTTCGCGCACGCACACACACACGCACACACACACACACAGAAGGAAATCAAACTCACTGCATGTAAGTTGGAATTCAGTCTGGTCAGAGACAGAATGTTGTAACATCAAGATAGTCTGGGAGTAACGCGTGCACTTACATACACATGTGCATGCACGAGCGCGCGCGCACACACACACACACACACACACACACACACGCACACACACACGCACCATCTGAAGGATAGCCTCCGAGTCTCACATATTCCTCAAGCCTTATTTTCTGATCGCAGCTAGCTACAGCAGGAGGAGAGACGCCCGAGTGAAATACTGCCTTCACGTCTGTGTTCCCTCATGTTTGATAGGACACGGCCTGATAGCATGAAGAGTTTGAGGAGAAAATAAAAAGAGGGGATAGCCTTGGCCATATAACACAAGGCGGCCTGTAACTGCGGGCTATACGGCGGGCTAAACCTCAGGCAATCTAGGCTGTAGCTCTCTTGATTTATTTCAGCCCTTTACACAGTTTCGCACTCAAGGCTGGAGCCCGAGACCACCACACAGAATGAAACCTATCCTGACAGGGGCCCTAAATAACATGGACTGGCGACTCTCTCGTTTAATTTTTTTTCTTTCTCGCTTTCTTTTCCGTAGGGCCGTATAGTAGCCTAGCCACCTTCAGCCCACCACTAAATGAGAAACACCACAAATAATGACCTGTCTTGACAGGCTAACGGCGCTGTTTACCACTCTGACAAATTTGAAGCACCACGTGTGTGAATTTATTATCCTATGGTGAAATAAATACATTTTCTCTGAGCTCAAAACGTTGCTTTGATAAAATTGATATTATGCGAAAGGAGATGAGATGAGAATTCATCTCAATTCGTATAATTGAGGAGGTGCCGAAGTCGGGAGAGAAGATATC